>NC_056727.1:903834938-904024938 GCF_019279795.1 Protopterus annectens | reverse complement strand
TCCAAAAGGCAACCAAAATAATACAAGACACCACGCATCCTGCACATGAACTGGTTAAGCATCTGGCATTGGGCAGGAGATATCGCAGCATCCTCTGCAGGACTACAAGATTCAGTAACGGTTTCTACCCTACAGTGATTAGACTTCTGAAATCGGGCACTAGTCCCAGGGGTCTGGACACACAAGTCAATTTTTATTTATTTGTGAAATATATACTTATATATATTCCAAGTAAGTGCAATATTTATTTATTATATCCATAGTCAGTATTATTTAACTCACTCAAGTGCAATATTAGACAAACAACAGGCATTTTAATCTGTAGTGTATTTTGTTTTACTTTAAACAGGGTAGTTAATTTAACTCAGTGGAGGGTATTCTTTTTGCATATGAGTGTTGGTAAATGTCTCTGCTCTTTCTTGCGTGTATTGGGAGTAGTATTGTATTTGTTAGTTATATTTATTCCTCTACTTGTATTTGTTTCACTTTCTTTTGTAATCTCAAGAATTTAGCTGATGCACAAAATTTTGTTTAGGCTACACGTGTCATTCTAAATAATAATAACATTTACTCTGACTTCAACTTAGTGGATGCCCTGTTTCTATGATTTTTGCTAGAATTTAGAAATGATTTTGAAAAAAATGTTCTAATTTTAGTCAGTGGTACATTTTCATCTGGAATAGCCAGACAGTTTGTTATTTCACTGCCTAACTAAATGAAAATACACGTTTTCAAAGCTATCATGACCATGGGTGTATTGATTTATGTTTTAAAAAGTAGGCTTTTTAAACGAACACACCATCTGTGTGCATTTGCTATATAATTAGGGGAGTGTATTGAGATCTAGCTTGTCAACGCAGAGATAAGCAATAACATTTAGCTCAAATATGTGACAGAATTAATTTGCCATTCATTCAAACCAAACTTTCTTCAAGGTAATGCCCAATATCAAGACCAGAAAAAATGATGGAAGCTTCTACAATTGAAACTGATAGCAGGTATAGGTCCCCATAGGAAAAGATCTTTCATACTGGTATACGCACAGTGGAGAAAAGAAACATGATAATAGCATCCATAATGAAGAACCACAAAATCACAAAACAGGAAAATACACAGATGGGAAAACATTATATGGTGGGGACAGGGAAAAAAAGATCAAGAAATGTGGGAAGTACTTGTTTAATGTCTGGTGGGAAGAGACAGTAAGCAAATCCTAAGTGTCTTAATAGTTGTAGCTGATGGAATCAGTTAGAAGACACCAGTCTGGCACAAATTACTTGGTGTGGAATGATATACAGAGGACACAAAAAGTGTTTTCTGTTCTAGAATGGGGCTTACATAAATTTTACAGATGCCAATAGAATTTGTGTGGGGTCAATGATTTGGTATCTTTGTACATGTATATGTAGCTGTGAATATGTGGGCCTATTCTAGACAGTTTTCATGCAGCATTCTGTGGTGCAGACTAGGAACGTGGAAATTATATTATTGGTAAGCCTTTCAAATACCCAAGTTGGGAGGTATTCAAAGAATGCAAGGGCCCCCAGCGTCCACTCGCAAACTAGTCATGCAGCAACATGGACACCACAGCAGTGGACCTGTTATCAAATAGTATAAGAAAAAGTTCTTTAGGACCCAACAATGAAGTAGAAAGCTTATTTTACTCATTTCTGAGTATCTGAATCTGCAACATAACCAGCTATGATGACATGGAAATAAAGCCCCGGGTACAACCAGATGACCTGAGCTTGAATAGCATCTTTCAAACCTGTTGGAGAAGAGAAGTGATGAGGCTTTTTATCATCTCACCACTGTCTGGGGAAGGAGATTGGATACAAGCCTGGTTATTTGTTTCAATGGTAGAAATCCTGATGGAAATCAGAGAGTACATGGAAGTGTTGATTTATGAGGTCAGAAGTGAGCAAAATGCCCTCACGAGCACACCCACTGTACCATGTTGAACCCTCAGTCAGTATGGGAAATGACCAGTGGTAATAGGGACCCAAAGCAGAAAAATCAAATTCCCATGATTGTTCATAGGTAGGTACTAGGCTATTAGCCCTAGGGCCTATATAAGCCTAGCCAAAAAGGTACCATGGCTTTTTCCACCCAAGAAAATTATTTTCCTGTGCCCCTGTCGAGCAGAGCCACAGAAGTGTTACCTGGGATGAATTTCCTATTTCCCAACCAATCATCAAGATTTTTCTTGAAGAGTGCTAATGATGAGCTCTGTTTGACATAGATAGGTAGTCTGGTCCAGAGTATGGGAAGTCTCTGGGACAGGAATCTATCCCTGCAGCATGTTCTGTTTATTGTGGTGGCAAGGTTTAGGTCCCTAGAGCGTGTAACTCAGAGGGATTGGGATTTCTTTAAGTGGAGCATGTCCAGCAGCTCTGGGATTGACATAGCTTTGTATGTTAGGCAGAGATCGCCTCTGAGTAGGCGATACGTGACGGAGTAAAGCTGGAGTTTTTTGAGACGGTCTGCGTAGGGCATCTGTTTGAGGCCAGTAATCCTCTTTGTGAGGTATTTCTGTGGCCTTTCTAGTTGTTGTAGATGTCTTGTGAGGTACATACCAAAAGGGGCATTGTACTCTATAATGGGTCTAATGAGTGATGAGTAGAGGGGAACAATGACCTCTTTTTTTCTGGATGAGAAACCTTTTGTGATGAGGTGAGCCATGTAGAAGGATTTCCTGACCACTGTGGCGATGTGATTATCAAAGGAGAGACTACTGCCCACCTGTGTTCCAAGGTCTCTTATCACACTTTCGGTGTTACGTAGACTACCACTTATGTGGTAGTTCATGGGTACAGAGTTTTTACCAAAGGGGATGACAATACACTTTTTGGCATTGAGCTTCAGGCCATGGCTTTGACACCAGGCATTTGTCTCAGTGAGGCCCTTTTGTAGTATGTCCACATTGTTAGGAGTTTCGATTATGGCTCCTAGTTTGCAGTCATCTGCAAACTTTGTTAGCCAAAGACCTTCTATGTTAGCCTGTACTTCAGAGAAGTAGATACCAAACAGGAGAGGACCCAGGACTGTACCCTGTGGTACACCACTTGTCATTGGTCTGAAGTCGGATTTGGAGTCTGCTACTTTCACAGTGTGGGTTCTGTCCATGAGCCAGTTGGCAACCCATCTTGTGACATAGGGATTTATACCTAGTTTAGTGAGCTTATCTATAATTCTATAGTGGGGGATGGTGTTGAAAGCCTTAGCGAGATCTAGATAAGCTGTGTGAACCACCTTACCCTCATCTATGGCTTTGGTGACTGCTTCAAAGAAGTCAATCAGGTTTAGGAGACATGATCTGCCGTTTACAAACCCAAACTGGGTAGGGTCCAGAGATTGGAGATTACCAATGTCTTTGTTTATGAGTTACATGATGATACGTTCCATGGCCTTGCAGACCAGGCTCATCAGGCTAATGGGGCGGTAGTTCCCGGGGTCCATTGTGGCTCCCACTTTGTGGAGTGGGATAACCGTCATGGTTTGCCATTCAGTAGGTACAAAACCTGAGGTGAGGCTATGATTGAACATGGTACTTAGGTAGGGTGCCAGTTCATTCTGTAGTTCGTGTAGAACGCAGCCTGGGATATTGTCAGGTCCCATGGATGCTGTGTTCTTGGCTTTGGAGAGTGTGTTTTTTACCTCTGCAGCCGTGATTACAGGAACTTTGCATTCTTCCCGTATAGAGATGGGCCCTCTAAGGGGTGAGAGTGGGGTAAAGTTAGCGCTGAACCTATCTGCCAGGATGTTGGCAAAATTAGATGGTTCTGTATATTTATTGCCATTGTGCTGTAACTCAGAGCAGATCTGAGTGTTGCCATTGAGATTTTTGACATAGCTATAAAATGCTTTGTGGTTGTCTTTAGAGTCAGTGGCAATTTTGTTTTAGTAACTAACTTTGGAGGATTTTATGAGGGATCTCAGCTTCTTACTGAGGTTGACCAGGGAGTTCCTCCAGTCATGGGATTTTACTCTTTTTTGCAACAGTTTCTTTCTTCTGTTGTAGAGTTTGTTTAGGGCAGAGGACCACCAGATTGGCTTCCTTTTTTTTGGAGGATAGCATCTTGGTTCTATTAGGGATAGCATGATCCATGCACCCGTGTAAGTGCTTATAAAGTGCATTTGTGTAGGATTCAGCAGTCGTACCTCTATTGTCCGTCTGCATGGGTGTCATGAAGTTTGCCACTTCTGTCTTAAGAAGTGTGAAGTTGGCTTTGGAGAAGTTTTTTACGGTGGTTTCCCTAATTGGGGGTGGAGGCGAGATGTGGATGTCTAGGGTGATTAGCTTGTGGTCGGATCTGACCAACTAGGAATTGACCTCTGGTGTGGAACACTGGTTGCCCATGTTGGTAATGACCAGGTCTAGGATATTGCTGCCCCTGGGTGTGAATAAGTTGATCCAAGGCATTGGAATTTATGAATTCCAGAAAATGTTGAGCAAAAGAGTTGGTACATGAGTAGTTTTCCCAGTTAATGGTGGGGTAGTTGAAATCACCCATTATTAGGGTGTTGGGTTGTAACCTAATACTTTCCAGTGTATCAAGAAATGAGGAATGGTAATCCTGGGGCATGGTGAGGGGTCTGTAGCAAGCTACAATTTGGACTGCGGTCTTGCCCAGAGTTAGTTGCACTTGGATAATCTCGGATGCATTATGCTGTACAACTAGCCTGGAGGTGTGGATATCCTTAATGAATATGGACACGCCTCCACCTTTAGTGCTTCATTCTGGGTTAGGTGGCCAAAAGGTGTGGTATGAATTATAGCCTGGTAATGCAGGGGTGCTCTCTGGAGCTTTGGACCAGGTCTCTGTCACTGCACAGATATCAATGTTCTCCATTTTAAGGAGTGCCTCGAGTGAGTGCATTTTGAGGTTTAGACTTCTAGCATTGAGTAGCATTACCCTCAGATTTTTGCTTGCTTGTACCTGCTACGGTGATGAATTTGTCATTTGAACCTTGCCTAAAAAAGACACTATAGAGGTTGCCATAATGGTTATCCCTCCCAGCTGACCATCACTTTCTACTGGTGGGGAATGAATGGGACACTTAGCTGAGAGGGAGCTGATGATCAGCAGGCAGCAGAAGCAGAATACCACAAAAAGTGAGCTTCAGTGGCTGTCAGGCATGCAGAATACCACAAAAAGTGAGCTTCAGTGGCTGTCAGGCATGCAGAATACCACAAAAAGTGAGCTTCAGTGGATGTCAGGCATGCAGAATACCACAAAAAGTGAGCTTGAGTGGCTGTCAGGCATCCAAAAATATAGGTCTGAAGGAACAAAAAGCTAAATACAAGTTAAAGCCTGAGTAAGCATACCCTGAACTTACTCTATTTATGCAAAATGGGAAAGCTGAACATTTTAGACAGTCACAGTAAAGTGACACATGGGTAATTGGGACTGATAATCAGTTTAGTAGGACATACATTCTGCAAGATAACCAATAAGGGAAAATAGAAATATGGATGAGATAACAGGCAATCAGAGATGGAAGAGAGCAATATGGGTAATGATGAAGGACGGAAACTGTACCATACTTGAAGACAGATTAACTTACAGATCCTCCAAACCAAGTGAAAAAAGAACAAAGAGAATAAGAATAATGCTGGAAATAGCAGGACAGGGAATATGAGTCTTAATGAAGGATGGTAACCAGAACACACATATTAGAACACATTTACTTCAACATCCAAAATCAAAATAATTGTTATTGTCCTACATGAGGCATGCCTGAGGTGTCTAGTGCTGTAACTTACTCGGGATGAACTGATCTTGAAGCTTATGCTCATAAAGTGAGAGGAGCATATAATTTCCAAATTAAGAAATGTGTGACCATAATGGGAGAAGTGAACGATGCATCATACAGTTCACAAAAATACTGCTTTAGCGTCATCATACAAAAGTCACAGGATTCTATGTGAGACAACATTTGACTATGAGAGAATGTATGTGTAAAATCAGTGACACGACAGATCAGAGGAACAATGAAAATGAGTCAAAACTGTCACGCAGAAACAACATGCCACTACTTTAACCAAATCAACAAATAACAGGAAAAGAATATAATGTGTTCCTCTATGACAAAAGAATGTACAGTTTGGGAAGGAAACAGAAATAAAAAGAACAAAATGGAGATTTACATTGAAAAAGCTGAAAGAAAAAAAGAAAAACATCCACAAATTAGGCATGCTAAGATAAAATAGCAACTACTTTTGCAGGAGTTAACAGGGATAAAGTCCTAATTATGGCCCAGGAAAACCAAGTTAGAAGCCTGAGCAGTTGACGGCCTTGGTAAGGGAAGATGGACAGGCCCATTCTGGGAGGTACAGTGAGAATCACAATCCCTTGCAGGAGGAGCCATGGTGAAATCAGCATCCTGGAAGCAGGCTTACAGGTCAGCAATCCACTGCCTGGTGGTACCCTTCAGTAAGAAGTGCAGTAGAGCACACATTCACAGGATGACTGCAGTCAGAGTCTTCACAGTGATGTGGCTACTGACCTATATACAGAAAAATGTTCCAGAGAAAACACAAGCTCCTTGACATCTGCCTAAATGACAGCCCCACAGATGGCTCTCACACTAGCGGATCTGGGGTTCACCCACTGCTGGAGAACAAATGGGACTGAGTCAGACTGTGGAAAGCTTGATAGTTATCAAAGCAAAGGAGGAAAAAGTATAAAAAAATCCCTGTTAAGGAAAAAGGAAACTATAGATTGAAGAAATACATCAATAAACTACAAAATCTTAGCAGAAAGGTAGAAAAGCTGGCACAAAGTGACACATAAAAGGCATGGATATTGTACAATTATCCTCTTCAGATTTAACAAGAGGATTAGAAGGGATTCCTAAGTAAAACAGCAGAGGTCTTCTAGATGTAGTGATTATCTGAGCCTGGAAGAACTTTTAGAACTGAAGGTGGTCAGATAACTGGACTGGACATGGTATCAATAGATCAAATGAGGGCAGATGTGAATCAGTTATGGGAACAGAACATGTACAGAAAAGTATGGAATAAGTAACTTGGTTTCTAAAGTAGGAAAATAATAAAAATATGTCTAAGGAAGAAACCCACTATCCAGCTAGAGGCTAAACAAACACAGCACTCATGGCAGCATGAATTCACAGTAAGGTGGACAAGATGGACACATTTAATACAGTTCCTTAACTAGGTGTCCAAATTAGCAAACCAGAGTGGGATTCTGGATAAGATAACCTATTTCATTTTCATTTTATGTGTATTTTCTACTGTTAACTGAGTTTGCTTCACTTGGTCAGGCCCATTTTCAGGGGAACTCAGAAATATCTCTCAGTAATCATAGCATGGCAATTAATAGCAACTATGAGTATTCACAATTACAGCAAAGTAAAATGCAGTGACCATTAATTTCAAGAATAACAGACAATATGTGCAAATAGGCTACAATGTTAGGCTGTTAGCAAAGTGTCTGACAATGGCACAGAAATCAGTGGAGCCTGTGGAAGCTTGTTTATCAGGCTGTGCTTGCCTAGGCATATACAAGCTATAAGACAGAACGCAAACAAAACATGGCGTGAAATGGTGTCTATAGTAAATCAAGAAGCATTAGTGGAGATGAACCACAGTGATCAGGACTAAAAGCTGATCTTTGATGTCTGTATAAATGGTATTGTAGAGGAAAATTGAATCAAATAATACAAATCCAAAACACAGTGAGTATATAAGATAGAGTGGAGAGGATAAAATGGGATTTAACAAGCCTACAGGAATGATCTAATGTGTGAGACCTTATGTCTAATGAAAGGCATGTAATATTACCAGTGCATTAACACAGAGGGTTAGCCCTATGACTGCAGCACCTGCAACCAGGGCTTAGCTAATAAGTCTGAGCATTGGAGGAGCTGGGCAAGCTTTGGGAATGAGGGCAGTATTGCTTCCCCCATCATATGGGGGTAATAGGAGACTAAGTCTACTAATTAGGGGTCATCTAATGAAAGTAACGCAGTAGCATGAGCAGCATGGATAGGTTCATGGGTTCAAATTATCAAGCTTATGACCTACTGGCCTGCAGGAAGCTTAATTGTCCTAACCCCATGTTGGTATGCTCTGTTCCCCATATATACATCAAGATTATTTTTGAAGGAGTGGCTTTTTGGCAAAAATTGAGTACATAAGATTAGAAATTATCTGAAGTGATTATTCCATAATCTCAGAAGGCATTGCATAATGTATTTGTCATTTTTTGTTATTGATAGTGATTCTTAGTATAAGGTTGGCCAGTCTATGTTTAGCTTCCCCAAGCATTGTGTTGCAGTTATTGGCTTTGAAGAGGACTCAGACCAGACACTTTTTACAGACCAGGCCTCAGTATATCAGTATTCTCTAAGTAACTGCTGGGAAACAGAATTTAATGAGGTCTGTTACAAATGCTAGTAACTCACTACACATTGCCTCGCTGCCATGTGCTGTAAATGGCAAGTGCCTTAATTCCCACTAGCCCAATCCTACATAATTATCTAGCCCAGCCAGCAGCCTTTTCTACTTAACTACACAACCCTATCACGGCCCTAACGCTAACCCTAAAACTTCCACTCAGTCCTTAAAACTAACTTGAATCCTCACGCCCTAAACCTAACTGTAAACTCCCTTTCTGCTCCGTATCCCAATTTTCGTGTCACTCCCTAAACATAAAGCTTTTCTCACCTGCCTAATCCTAAAGTCCCTGACTGATCCCTAAAGCTAAAGTCCCAGACAGCTCCCTCAACCTAGACTCCACTCCACTTCCCTAAACATGAAGTTGCCCTCCTGATCTCTGCCTGAAATACTAAGCTGCACTCCCATCCCTTCCCACTTCTTCCTCACAACTGCTGCACTTACCTTGATCAAATGTGGCTATGCACTTGGGCAAGGTGCTGCATCACCACTCTCTCTGCATGGCTATTGCACCTCACCTGAGCATGTAGTCACATTTAAGCATGAGCAGCAACCCATGCGAGCTACGTGATGCTCTACTCCCTGGCTGCAAGGTGGTGATCTTCATGTCCCTGTGACTCAGCCACTTGTAGTAAAGCTGATTTAATGGCAATTCCTGACTGCTTTACAGATAGTTCACATTTTTCAATCTTATGACTTTTCTAGTAAAGAAGACCTTTTCAGGCTGCTTTAGGAAGTTTGTTTGAAGGCTACAGAGCACAGTACTATATTCAATATGGGTTGGGTCACTAAGACATAAAGTGGTACAATGATCAGCTTGGAGTGAGAAGACATGTCTTTTAGAATTATATGGGCTACAGAATGCGTTTTTCTGACTTTGATGGATACTCACTAGCCAAAGTTTAAATTGTTGTCCAGCAGTGTCCATAGATTTAATGATGGTGTATTTTTTGTGATTTAACTGTTTTTTTTTTAATAATTTATTAACTTTTTTCCAAACCTCATAATACCACATTTATTGATATTACATGTGAATTCATACCAATGATCAGAAATGTATTCTTTTAGACCAACTGGGAGAATATTAGCAACTTTTATTAAGATAACTATATTACCCAGTTTATAGCCATCATCACAAATGGTTATCCAGAGCTAATCTACCACTTTTATACCTAAGAAGAATAAACCACAAATGAAGTATCCCCTGTAAAAAAGCCTTGTGGGATACCCATCATGATGGACAAGGTAACCTCCCTACCCTGACTTGCTGCATTCTTTTGTTTTACTCATTGAACTATGTATGGACTAGCATTTAATGTATTTAATTTGTTAATCATGTCTTTATATGGATTAGTGTCGAATGTCTTTGCAAGTTCAAGATGAGTAGTATGTAATGTCAACCCTTCATCAAGTGTTGCGGTTTCCTCTATAGAAAAAGTCACAAGATTTAGAAAGCGGAAAGCTCACCTTAACAAATCTAAATGTTCCAGATGTAAAAAAAGTTTCTGTGTCATTTGGACTAAGTTCCATTATGGCTCTGTCCATGATTTTATATACAATACTAATCAGTCTGATGGGTCTAAAATTGTTTGGGTCTGACATGATCTTGGTAAATCACTACCACTACAGCTGTCACCAAAGATGATGAGCATGTCTACATACTAACATTTTGTTTAACATCGGCTAACAAAGGAGGTTTTATGCTTGTCGAGCACTGTGGAAGCATTGTAGCTGGAGATGAGGTGTGGAAGCATGTACCAGGTGGTAGAACACTTCAGTTCCTGGTTGAGGGCAGGACAAAAAACAAGCCAGTCTTGAGTGATGCCTTCACAGCTAACGAATCTTAACCCCCACTGCCTACCTTCAGTAAGCATGATTTGTGAATGGGAGGGTTTATTGGGTGATCTGCAGATGTTTAATGGTCAGCCTGAGAAGGACCCATAAAAATATAGGGAAAGAGAAAGAAAATATAGCTTAAGGAAGTGCAGTCTTGCTTTCTGGCAGAACTGGCATTTAATTTGGAGTTGTGCATATCGCTGCATTTTTAGTTGGTAAATAAGTAAAAATGTATGTTTTATTTACATGTTTACTGCAAGCAGTTCACAGAGTCTTATGTACGGTTTCTGTAGTAAAGGCTATAGATAGGCAGGGTGTAATGGGATTGCCGAGGCTTACTTGTGAGTGAGGCAGCAGCTGTTGTCCTCACTTTTACCTCATATTCTACAGTCCCTGTAAAGACTGGATTACCTGCAAACACTAGGAGACATGAGCAGTAAGATAGATCAAGATTAGGCCTAACTGGTAGCCCACACTACCTAGTTCTGTACCACTGAGAGCTCATGCAGTTCCTACAAGAGGGTAAAGATAAGGTACTGACTCTTTTGGTTAACTTACTTGAAGATAATGTGGCATCACGGGCATGCGTTTTCTATTTTTTAACAAGCTGACTTGATTTGTAGCAGGTGCCGGTAACCTTACAGAAGAACTACAAACAAACTCCTAGGGATGACAGCACCTCAGACTGAGCACTCCCAAGAATTATTGCCTTTGAGACTGGCAATTACAGGGCCTTATCACCATTTAAAGAGATGTGGAAATGGTAGTATTAGCCAGGCAGTGGACATTTTTTAAAAAATCAGTTTGTCATATTTCCAAACCGTTATCCCCCTCAACAATTTAATGTCAAATGCCCACATCTCACTGAATAAAATAGTGCTTTACTGAGGTATATTATTCAGTACAAATTATGCTGACCAACAATGCTGCTATTTGCCACACAGAAAATCATAATTTCTAAAAGTTTATGAGGAATAACATTGTCAAATAAGTGGAAAACTCAT
Source organism: Protopterus annectens (assembly GCF_019279795.1). Lineage (NCBI taxonomy): Eukaryota > Metazoa > Chordata > Ceratodontiformes > Protopteridae > Protopterus > Protopterus annectens. Next base: position 904,013,676 of record NC_056727.1, on the reverse strand, counting down.
CATATTTTAACAGTGGTTTCCTTTATACCAATTTCCTATTTTATATTTAACATTTTGATTGTAATTGCTGGTTTGAAAGTGTGCTCTCTTGTATATAAAGCATAATAAATACTTATTTTAGAACAGTACAAAATAATTTCATCTCTGAAAGAAAATGCAAGAAAACAAAACATGTCTTGACATGGGGGCACTTTACTTGTTTATTTATTTTGAATTTCACCCTTTGCCAGCCAATTAATACCCACTAGACAAAAGTGATGTTTGGAGTGGTGACCTTGCCGCTATGGTCTGAGATATTAATAGTCATACAGCATGCAGAGATTTGTTGATCAAATGGGGGTCAACAACATGTTGCTTATGTGCAGTGTGCTGCTTTACCTCTACGCTATACTGCCACTAGCACTTACTTCACATGACCTAAAGGCAAAAAAATCAAAATAAGAAGCAAATAAGGAAACTTGGTGGGATTTTAGGACATACAAATAGAAGCATTACCAGTAGGAGCAAAGAAGTAATTATCTCCCTAGTTAGACACTTCATGAATCTCCCTTCTCAAGTACATTGCACAAATCTGAAAAAAAGCATAAGTAAAGCTAAGGATTCCGTGACAGAAATTTGACCTTTTTATGGATTGGGGCCCACTCCAACAACCCATCCTGTAGTGTCCCATTACTTGGCTATTTCTCCTCAGTTACCATAAACACTGTTCAAACTTGTCAGTGTGCATATCATTTTCTTCTTTACTTCTACAATGTTTACAGCTATTTGGATTTAATTTAAATTTTATTTCAAAATTTATAGCACAAACAACAATAGACATTTGCTAAAAAAAAATTCAGTCTCACAAAGAAAACAAATTTAGCATTAATGGTAAACTTCTCTGCCCTTGGAACTCACATTTTTTTGAAATGACATTAAAATCCACATTCAAAGAACATGCATCTGGCCAGTGGAGGGTTAAGTTTACTTTTGGGCTGTTTTCAAATCATAGGCCCCTTGCACATATTTTAAGGACCAAGTATACATGCATATGTTCTTTGATTCACCTTCTTGATTGCATTAAATTATATTCCTTATATAATACAGCACCACTTGATAGAGTGTGTCTTAAATGTTGTAGTTTTGAACATTTTTCCAGTAAGTAATGAAACAAAATGTATGAACCAATGACAAAACTGCCCATTTCAGAGCATTTCAACCATAAATGGCCACTCAAACTTCTGTCATTACAATCCACCAATATTAGTCAATATGCACAATGTCTGGAGAAGTAAAAGTCATCTGAATAATTGCACATTGATGAGATCTGAAACCAATGAAGATGTTGCTGCTATTAAACAACTTTACATTTCAGTGTTTCATCTACATATTCAGTGCCTGCTGACCTCAAAGAATAAATTTCCTGTGTTACATTAAAAAATGGTAAGCTGGTAATACTGAAATAGGGAAAGGATGGCAAACCCACAACAGGTTCACAGCTACAAGGCATTTTATCCAATGAAAGACACTCTCAGGACTGAAGTGCCCCCACCCCACCCCCCCTTAAAGTACAACACAGTATCAACAATCCATCTACATGGTGTGGGAGTAGAATTCAAAGCCTTCTGCATCAAAAGCTACTAAAACTGCTTTCAAATTCTCTAGCGCAAACAGTGCTGACTATTTGCTAAACAAAACAATTTTACATTGCAAGCAGACAGCATGAGCAGCAGTAAACTTCTCTTCCCTTGAAGCTCACAATTCTTTGAAAATGCACTGCATAGAAGATTAATAGAGCAGGTTTTGCAGCGATATGCATTTTCTGAAGAATAAGTATGTAACTGTAATGTCTGGCATTACTGACTGCCTGCCTGAAATCCTCAGTAACTTACTAGAAAAATAAATATTTTATGCACTACAAGGCAAAAATATGAAGCAAAATCAGGGGTGTTCTGCAAAAATAGAGACAGTTAAGAGCTATGTTTGCAGCAAAGACTTGCCACAATACCTCTTTCACAGACTTACTTATACACCTTTGTACATGTTTGAATTTAAAGCCACAGCATTAACAGATATTTTTGATCATGAGCATTTCTGAACCACTGAATAAGTGCTGTTTAACTTTAACGGGTTGCATCGTTTGCTTTAGTTAAAACATGCTGCTAGGTAACCTTGCACAGCTTTCATAAGTAACTACTTACAGCTGAGCTGCACCCCACTTCTTTTACTGTCTCATATGACAAATATTAACATGTTACCATTACAAAATTTAATTATTTAAGATATGGAATTTATTGATATCATTATATAGTTTTACAAGTGTTAAGTTATAAAATAAGTAAAAGTAAAACATAGAATGTTGGAACATATATCACAGACTTTAATCCTGGCTAGATATTTGAGAACCTCATTACTGAATGGACTTTTTGAGAGTAAAACATTTTTTTGAGAGTAAGTATGACTGCAAACTGAAACTTTGTTTCATGTGAAGTAAACTTCCCACCACTCCAACAACACACACACACACACACACACACACACACACACACACACACATCAAGGGTGCCCGTCCAGATTCACATTAATGCAATCTACTTCACTGTCATCACTCCTTGGAGTAAGAACAAATGCTGTCTTGCATTGACTTCTTTTGACTTATGAATTCTTTATGAACTGGCTAAAAGTCAAGATTCACAAAAGCATTGCTCTTCTAATTCAGTGATTCAGAGAAATAAATAAGTAAACAAGCCATTGGATTTTGAAATATAGTGGGCACAGTCATGGCCAGCCTGACACTGTTTACCTTGTTTGCTCAATGAGCCCCCGTTCCCGTTAAAAATTAAGAACAGGTAAAATCAGTGTGAGATGAGGAGCTTATTAAATATCCTACTCACCACTACAGCAGGGCTTATGGTAAGAGTACATACTACTGGGTTGTAGCTCCAGGGAAAAATAAGGAAAAGCAGTGAACATCGGTTGTCTATACACCTCGAAGGAACTCGGGTGAATCATATATGCACCGAAGCAGCAAGGAGAAGTCATCTAGAAGCCTTGAATGGTGATTATTATAGTGTTCTCATCCATTTTTGACCAAATTAAAGAGCAGAAATGAGATTATAGGAGAGTAATGAAAAAAGGAAGTGCAAGCAGACAGTAATGCATAAGGTGAAAACCTAAGGAATGAGCAAGATGGAGGTGGGGAAACTGGGGTAAGACATTTTTGTCGGTCATGTACCAATTCTATTTTACATAAATGAAGAGAAATTAATGTGGGTCAGGAAGTAAAGGAAGTAAGAGAAAGATAAGAGTGTTAGGGTAGGTAGCAGGAGCACACAAGCAAACAAACATGGAAGATAGACAAGACTGAGAGGGGAGATGCTGACACAATGAGGGAGGGGGAGCACAATGGAGAAGGAAGCATCAGACAAAAAGAGGGCAGTCAATGTTGTTTGAAAAGATTAGACAACATACAAGAATGGGAATAGGCACAAATGGGCAGGTATCACCATGATGGTAGATAGGATGGAGTTGCATAGTTGTCATCCCTGCCGGCCATCACCCAGTGGGAGCTTAAATGCCAAGATGTGCTCCCCTCACCACTGGATGCTGGCTCAAATAGAGGAGCTGGTGCAAGACAATAACATGACTTGGGACCTGGATTAGGCACTATAGATAGTCAAGGTGGGCACCTAACCATCAGTCAATCAACTTCCCCACACTGTCTATCAGCAGCCAGTGTCTCACAAAGGTGTCACCTCCAGTGCCATTGTTATTGGTGGGGACAACAGCTTCAAACTCTGGTACAGAGCTGGATGGTGTATCTTCTGTAGCTGATCTCTAAACTGAGGAGGAAACTCTGGTAGGCCCACCTGCAGACTGAATAGATGGTGATGCCACTTGTGGGGGAATGGCTGGAATGACAGGTACATCTCTAGATGATGCTGCATATAATGATAAAACTAACACAGAAAAACAATATAACAATTAAAACAAATGCATGTAATAGAAAGGACAATGAGAAAGAGAGTGGGAGAGAGAAAACACATATACAATACAAATGCATATTTTTCCTCTTAAAGCATTGTGCACTGTACTCAAAACCACAACAAACACCCTCTCCAAATTACCAGTGATGGTGTGATAGATAACCAGCAGGGGAAATAAAATATACATACATCAGCATATGTAACCTAAAAGGCAGTACCTTAATGTAATGAACAATTTGCACAGTCCTGCTAAAACCTGCAGTCAGATACACAGTAAAATCATCAAACACTCATCTAAAATTGGCAGTACAGGATTACAGCTATAAGCTGTCAACATACTCAGAGGTTTGCCTACAACATGGATATCTGTTAAAACTTGTGTCAGTACTCTATTCTGTACTGTATGAAGCAGGTGTACCCACCCCAATGCTTTGAAAGGCACTTAATCCTCCTCCTCCTGTGTAGATGCACATTCTCTGCTATTGCTTCTGGGGCTATGGAGAGAGAAACACAAATAGTTAAGAGCTACAGATACCACATACTGGCAGCATGTATGTGTAGATGACACAAATTTTACTTACAGTATATCTATGGTGTTGCAGCTGTAACCACAGATCCCACCAGCAAAGGCGGCTGGGACAGCATGATCGTAACATTATTTGCCCATGTATGAGATTCCCATTGCAACTGTTGCAGCTTTTGCCACAGCATTCCAGGCCACTGTTTTATATTGGAGACCCTTATACTCCTGCCATAGGAGCTGGCAGTGGTCACAGTAAAGTAAGTGGAGGAATATTTTACTTTCCTCCATGCACTACTGAGCCCTGCAAGGTGCATATCCCCCACCTTCAGCAGATGTGTTTATTGTCATAGTAATAACAAAACAATATGGCTGGAATCTTGTAGCCACACCCATAATCCAGTTCTCCAACTACTGCACAATGTAGGGTAACTCATTTGTTTGGCCTGTAGTGGGAATATTAAATATTTTATCATATTCCAATACCTGTACTTTGGACTGTAAGGTGTGAAACATGACAACGCCGCCTCTGCTTAAATGCCATGAATATACCATGCAGCACAGTGGCTCTATTTCCATTATGGGAGATGTGGAAATACATATAATCCCCATTCCATAGGGTGAACCACACATGCACAATGTTGCCCGTCAGTGCCTAGGCATGTGCACCACACCACATAGAAGTGGACACAAAGTTTTGCCAGTCAGTGTAATGTGCAAATTGAGATATTCAGAGAGAATTACTTGAGGAATTACTTGCACAGTCACCAGCTTAGACACCTGAATTTGCAGAGTATAAGCATGACAGAAGTCAGCAAGCCTCATATCGCAAGGAAAAAAGCCACTTCTATTACCTGATTACTTACAGGAGCCAGATCACAGTTTGTATAAGGTAGCTGCTACTTCTTCAACTTGATTCTTGCAAATATAACTACAAGTATCCGTTGTTATACTTAAGTGCGTTATGCATTAGTTCTTACACTACTTTTATAAGTTGTTTAGCTGGGGCAGGGAGAGTACTCCTGTAAGGTTAAGCCAGCTATTGTGCTGAAGGAATGCTAAGCCGAGTGGGAAAAACATCCAACAGCTGGTATTCAGGGTACATATAAGAAATTCAGGCCTGCTTTGTATTAGGATTTTGTGGCAAATGATTTCCCTGGTGTATAGCTAATAACTATAGCATGTGTGCAATTGCTTTTAACAATGACAGGAAGCTCCCATGTCAGTTTGGTGGCTGGAAATCATAAGTGCAAATTTTAAGAGCTTGAGGGTTTGGGAGAAATTTTGTCAATAGCGTTATGGGTCTGACATTGTATAAACGGTCCTGATAGACCAGTATGGCTGCCAGTCACACCACCAGAAACATACTATATAGACAAAAAGGAAGACAGCATTATAAGGGGATGCACAGAGCAGTCATTACCACCATACTAATACCATTGTTTCCATGCCTACGGAACAAGGCCTACTAAGGATAAGAAAAAAGAAAAACAATGGCTCTGCTGAGACAGCCAGGCATAAAACCAAGTTCTCAGAGGAAGAAAATGAGGTGATGTCGGCCATCTTTCTCCATGGCTGAAACTTCTTTAGTCAGGATGCCACCTATTGGCCTCCTGAGATCATGTCTGGAAAGATCTTAATGCAGATATTAATGCTATAGGTAAGTAGGGCCATACTTATTAAATGGTCTATCACAGGGCCACTGACATTACAGTGGTATTGGGCTGTTGTTTGAGCCACCCCTGATGGAGATCAAGGAGTTTCCTGGCCTAGGTCAGAGAAAGTGACACTTCCTTTTGGTCCCATAGTGTGGTGCTGGACATTGGAGCAGAGTTTCTTCGTGCATGAAGAAAACACATTGAAGATGCCCCAGGCACATACCAGTATTCCTGTTTAACAGTATGCTTAATTTCCCTTACCCCAGTACTCACTGCTCAACTTACTAAAGCTGTCTGCTTTGAGTTATACAGGAACATCAGGGATTCAACCTGCACAGCCATCTGCAGCAGGAATGATATTTAAATGTTTTTTTGCAAACACTACTACTGCTACATAGCAGTGTGATATGTTTTTGTTTTTTTGTTACACCAAGTACTGTACTTTGCTGTATTCACAAGTTTTTCTCTGTCTGGCACCATCACTGTGGAACTGCCACCACCTAATGTTGGATCTTCAACCTCTGATGATGATGGTGAGATTAACTTGCAATGTCAGGGAATCTGACCACTTTATTCACTATAGAGATTACAGACATAGCCTCTGTGCCTGCAGAAACCCAGCAGGTACACAAAATACCAGGATGATGGCCTACTGGGAACACTCACAGTCAGGGAAGTGTTATACCCCCTATAGAACAGTCATCAGAAACTTCCACATGCTCCATAGTGCAGAGGGTACACATGGGGGTTAAATACTAATGCTTATTGAAAACATGGTTACCCCCCCCCCCGAAGTTGCCGTGTCAATGGCTATGACCCTATGTTTGTACAGGACCATCGTCAGAACAGCCATTTCAGAGTTAGTACAGCTAATTCAGGGTGTATGGGATGACCTCTGGGAGTGCATGCCCCATGTGTGATAGATTTGATTGACTGAATCACTTAGCATCTGCCATGCCCTCTCATGTTCACCTACTGTGCATCACGGTCTAGTCACAAAGCTGTCCCAATAGTGGCCATTATGGCAGTGGGTAGCTTAGATCTTAGTCATACAATGCCAGCACTTCCACAGCTAATTCTATTGTGGAAGTGACTATGGCCAGTAGAGGATGCTCCCAGGATCACGACAGTAGCAGCAGGGGCACATCTGGTAATGGGCATCATTCATGGTCATGCAGCAAGTGGACATCTAGACAGGACAGGACTGTGGTATAGCTAATGTAACTCATGGTAGATGCAGCTCATGTGGGCAGATGGATGCATGCATGGGAAGCCAAACCCTCCACTTTGCATGCCCTGAATCTGTCTAGAAGATATGATGCAGTGCTGCAACTACTGCTAAGGCTGAGTCCCAGCAGACACACAATCACACCACCACAGCCCTCAGTGCTTTACACTCCCAGACATCCAGTGACACTGGCTCTTCACAAATTCTTTTACAGCAATTCCCACCCACACACGTCTTGCACACAAGTACAGTCCAACTTTTCATTACCCTCAGTATTCACACATTGCCCTGTGAAAGATATTGTTTACTTGTGTCCCACCTGTACAAATGATATTAACTGTGCCCTACCCATTGTAGATAGTTACTCGGGTTACCCATGTCTAATGCAAAGTGTTGTCAGCCATTACTTGGGTAAGTGCAGTCTGATACCTAGTTTGCATGTATCACTTTTAATATAGTGTAGCTGTTTTACTTTGCTTTATTTTGGCCCAAAGCTGTGCAAGTTGTTGCTTCTTTGCTTGTGCAACAGCATACTGTGCCCACTTCCCTCTAGCATGTCCATCCCCGATGATGGCTCCTCCACTGACTTCTCACTTGGCTCAGCCCCCAGTGCATGGTCTGCTAGGGGCTGCTCATACCTCCATTGTAGATACTGAGTAACATTGAACACACTGAAAATAGTTTCATACTCATGTCAGGGTCATACTGCAGGATACAAAAAGATGAATCCAGACATAAAAAGTATGCATTTAGTAGCCCAGAAACGTGCTTCACAATGACCTGGGTATCTGATAGGGCATAGTTGTAGAACTGGTCTGCTTCATTCTGTTAATTTCTGATAAGTGCCATCTGCCAGAGTTTCAGAGCATATCCAACATTTCTAATGAGATGTCCCTGAGGAAGTCACCCCTTGTAAACTGTTGCTACAGGTCACGTGTGCCATATATTGAAGCCACGATAACTCCCTAAGTGGCCTGATGACAAATTGCAGATTATATCCTGTGCATTACAGACCACCTGGCAGGTAAAGTTGTAATACCCTTTGTAGTTCACATTCCTTCTTCCCAGTTCCCCAGATGGGGCCTTTATTTCAGTGTGGGTGCACTCTACAGGCCCCAGTACACCATGGAAATGAGATATATCATAGAAGTTCCACATGGTTTTACCTCTCTCCTCTGTGGTACATAGAAACCACATATGTTCTCCCACATATTATAGCATGGCATTGAGGAACTGATTGAGTATTCTCAAGACAGATGCCTTAGATACCCTCACTATGCCCCCTGTTGGTCACTGAAAGGTCCATGTGGCTAATGTATGTAAGGCTGGACATATAGCCACTGGTATATGTAATCCATGACCCCCACAGGCCTGCAGATGAGGCCAACATATGTACAAAAGGTCCTGCACAGTGTCCTTATCTTCACAGTACTAGTCAACAATGTTGGTGTTGTGGAGTCCATAAAAAGTTAAGCATGGTCAGATAACATGGCACCTCGAGGGGTGACAACACAAACCACTGCTGCTCATAGCGGCAATAAGAGATTCCTAATATACATTTTAACTAATGCTGCTGCAACTACTAACATATTTTCCCATTTCTATAAAATGTACATGACAATTTACCTGCAGTCATTACAACTGGTGGTAGAGCAGCACTTTACAGCCTTTATATGTTTCTGAATCACTCCACCATCTTGATTTACATCATTTGCATTCACGTTGCCACTCATTTTAATAATGTTGCACATTACCATTTACTTATATGGTAATTAGAATATACTGCTGCCATCTCTGCTGCTTGGTATGCATTGCTCATGACAAGTGCTTCTCTGAATATTATATATCCTGTGGGTGGCTGTTTATTGGGCAAACTTCCTTAGTGCAATATGGCTAAGATGTCCTTATCTCAGCCAAAGAGTTCAAATATGTAAAACGTATTGAAAGTTGCATACAATTAAAATATGTGTTAAAGCATTATAAAACAAAAGAAATTATTATTACCACCTCACAGCAAGATGCTCTCTGGTTCAGTTCTCAGCTGGAATACCTTTGATTTGGCATCTGCGTATCCTCCCTGTGTTCATGTGAGTTTTCTCTGGGTGCTCCAGTTTCCTCCCACATTGCAAAGACATACAATAGGTAGACCAGGGACTCTAAATTTTCTGTAGGTATGAGTGCATGCATGTGTGACCTGAGAGCCTACTTCTGTTTCCCGCCCTTGTCTTGTAAATCCACAGATAGTGGTGGCTGTCTATGGGTTTGCTCTAGGAGTCAGCTGCAACTTGTGAGAGACAGAGAGAGAGAGAGACAGAGTCATACTTTATGACTATATAGGGCCAAGATGTTATTGTAAAGAAATAAATTAGAATGTGCAACACAGAGTATGACGTAAGTCTTTGTGCCATGGACAGTCATACTCGGGTAATCACAGTTTGATGTTGAAGGACTTTGTTGCTACACCTGCAGTTTGAGTATGTTAGGGCTGCCTGTAGTGGTAGTTCTGTTTCTTCACAGACGTAATCACATACCAAGAAAGTAACATGGGACATGTTGTTTAGACCTAGGTCTGATAGACACAGATATAAATAAGCATATAGTTTTGTTTTACCACAGGATCCTGTTGCAACAACTGCTAACCAATGAGGATATCAGCATACTTTATGTACACACCACACGGCAGCTGATGAATCATTGCTTTTCTAGTAAAGAAAAAAAAAGAAGTATAGAAGCCATGATTAAGCAAAACTGTCCCTGAGTGCATAAAGATGCTCATCTACAAACTCATATCCTGAAAATATCTTAAAGCTGCTGGGTAAAAATCAATGATGGGACACGTCTGCCCCAGAAAAATGAGGTGAGGCTGAAATTCTTCAAAGTGAACACATCACACTGCAAAAATCACATATTGCTGTAAATTTGTGATGAGCCACAGCAAACAAGTGTTAGGCTGCAGTAGTGATGGTAATTACAATACAGTTATTCTGATGTCACTAGTAGCTACAAGCCTTTGCAGACAGTCTGTTATTGAGGCTTAGGAATATTTACAGCAGCATGTGTTTTAACAGAATGCTATATCAACCAAGTGTACTGTTCTCAGTAATGTTTTCTGACCTTTACTTACTTCCTTATAGTCAATGTCATATAAAATGAGTGCTTATAAATGCAATAAAATGCAATAGTCTTTATGTAGTTTCAGTTCACAACAAATCTTTGCTTTCTGTATTGTGCAACGGTTCCAAACCACAGCTTGCCGTTATGTCTTTATGTTTATTTATTAGTGATACTTTGTTCAGTGCATGTACATACACAGAATATAAATATAGCTTTTACCTTATTAACTATGTGTTGTTTGTGAGAACAGTCCAACTCTTGAATTGTTTTCACATTATAAATACATACAGAATATGTGTTTATATATGTGCTCAAATTGTGTGTGTGTGTATATGTGTGTGTGTCTGTGTATACACACACCCATATAAATTTATCTGTAGCTACGTGTCTATAACAATACATAGCTAAATATAAATACAGATATAGATATGGATATACATATAGACATAGATACAGATGTAGATATAGATATAGATACAAAAACAGATACAAAAATAGATATAAAAATATAGAGAAAGCAAGGGTGTTAGTGGCTCAGCAGGTAGCACACTCACCTTTGCAGGAAGATCAAAACACTGTGGGTTCTTTTCCACACCAGGTGCTTGGATTCATTTTGCAATATTAAAACTACAGTGTAGTGGAGAGGGGGTCTTACATTCCTGAGAGTGCCATTCTTTGAATGAGACATTAAACCAGGGATCTCACCTATTTAAGTTTGTGGTAGCTGAGCAGGATGTAAAAGATCAAAAAGATCTCCTGGCACTTATTGAAAAGAATATGCAAACTTTCATGATGCCCTGGCCAAATTCCCCTGAGTCAATATCAATGCCACCTCTGGTCTCTTCTGAAAAGAGGCTATATACCTGCTGTGACTAAATTAGTCAGCAAAACACACACACGCGCACACACACACAATATATATATATATATATATATATATATATATATATATATATATATATATATATATATATTAATTCAGTTCAAAACTAGTCATAAATATGCTTAGACATCAATGTTTCAAGATCAGCATGGTTTTGTTTGTAAGGAAGATGAAAAAAATGTTCTCTTCTTCTCCTTGGCAAAATAGGTAGCAACTTAGTAATAGACAGCATAAATGAAATGGAGTCTGTAAGTCTGTAAAACAATATTTATAGTTTTGTGGGGGGGGAAACAGTTCAGGATGAGTTCATTCGCATGCAACACTGTCCACACAAAAAGTCTCTCAAAGCTGGCCCCAAAATGTCCAAGGCTCAGGAATATTTCCCTTAAGTACCTTCACAGAACAAGTAGCAACAGTCCCACAAGTAGGAAAGACTTTCCACAGTTTCCTACCATACCTCTCAACTGTCCAGATTTTTGGCTCATATTTTTGGTATGTTCCCCATAACATTGTGGTATTCTGGCAAATCACTGGTAAGATCTGAGGACTGAAGTCACTAAATAATGACATACATTTAAGTTTCAGGCTTCAAATCATTCAGAAAATGTATGTTAAAACAAACCCCATTACTCTAGCAACTTTCTAAATTTGTAAGAGCAATATTTAAAATATGTCCCTATTTTTGGGCCTTGTCCCCCCATTTTGTTGGACTTTGTCCAGATTTCTTGCTCTGAGGTTGAGAGCTATGCTTCCTCTACAGGCAAAGCAGACTACACAGGTACAGCAGCCTTCATCTGACTTTTCTTTACTGGATAATAGCTCCACTCTGCTAAGATCATTGTCTTCTACTCGAAGATGCTGCCGACTCCTCCCCATAAATCTCTCTAGAGCTAGAGATAACCACATGAACACCAAGCCTGCTGATCTCTTACCTAAAATGCATTTAGCTTTGTCCTGATGCATCTTCTTGTTTTGTACTTGTAAAGGTGTATACCTGTTATCTACAACACACCCTCTAGTGTACAGCATGGGTTCATTCAAAGATTTCCAAATTTCCCCATTTCTCCCCCTAATGTTCCAAACTGCCAAAGCAGCCACTATACAGAACCTTCAGTTCTTGTGTAACAGACAGTGTGTAGGCCCTGGATGGCCCATCTGCATTCAGATGATGGCAGTCTTGGCATGCATTATTTTAAACTGGAATGACTGCAGTGACAAAGCCTACCTGGCAAACATAGAATTACTGCCTGTAGAACCATTGAATGGTGTATGGTCCATAACGTATAAAAATTATTTCCCTAGAAATAGCACTTAGAGATAAATAATGTCCATTTAATAGCCAAACACTCATTCACTCTCTCTTCTCTCTCTCTCACTCTCTGTCTATTACTGAATACCTCTGTTCAGTGTTAATTAACTTCCAGCTGCTACAACAAATTGAGTTTTCCTCCCCTTCAACAACTGGTGCCAGTACCGCTCACCTAAACCTACTTCAGAGCATCCATGTACACGAGTTTGGAGTAGTCTGGAACTAACAGGATGGGTTCAGAACACAACATGCCCTTTAAATTCTTATAGGCCTGATCAGTATCTTCTGTCCATTTGACATTCAGGTGGGACCTTCCTCTAGGTTAAATCAGTCAAGGGGCATGCTATAGTGTCAAAGTTTGGATCAAATTTGCATTAGTAGTTAGTCAACCCCAAAAGGGCCTTGACATGCCTTCTGGTGGATGGTAAGGACCAAGGCCTGGGGTTTTACTATTCCCTTGCTATCACATACAAAAATACTAGGCTACAGTCATATGCAATTTACACTACTCTAGGGTTAGGGTAGTTTTTAAACCAAGTTCTCTTAGGGAATCTAGTATAGCTTGAACCTTGGAAAAGTAATTTCTACATTATTCAGAAAAAATAACTAAATAGTCAAGATAACCTGCTGAATACTTGGTTTGGGATCTAGGAATCCTATATGTAACCCTCTGAAGCACTGCTAGTGAACCATGAGGCACCTTATACTGAAAAAGATCATCAGTTGTAGAAAATACTGTTTTCTTTTTAGCTGCTAGAGTTAATGGAATTTGTCAAAAATCCTTAGCTAAACTGAGTGTGTACAGAAGTCTATTCATGCCTAGCTTTTCTAACAAATAATCCACTCTAGGCTTAAGACAGGTGTCAGATTTAAATATTCTATTCAGTTTTCTAAATCATTGCAAAATCTTGTAGTCCCACAAGGCTTAGTACACTGACTCTAATTCTTGCATGACTTCCAGCTTAAGCATCTTCTATAGTTCCTCTTTTACCCTTACCCTGGGATTCTGATATTCAGAGGGGTTTTAGAGTTAATTTTTTACTAGGGGTAATCTCAGTATTGTGCTAAATTAAATTACATACCCAGTCAACAAATGTAAAATAAATAAATAAATAATAATGTTGCCCAGTACCAGTTATTTCACTTCTTGCTTCTGGATTTCTGATAATTTTTCTCCATCTTTAACTTCTTTTTTTAAACACCTTTATTAATGTCTTATGTTGTAGGCAGTGACATGAGTACACATATAATAACAGAAAAGGAAACAAACAATTTTAATTTTCATATATGTTTTCCTTTTAATAATTATCATTCAATTCATTACATAAATTGCTCAATGCCTCCCTTCCCTTAAACGTCAATCCTTCTTCTGAACATTATTCTGTATGTATTTTTCCACAAAGTCCATTTATTTCTATGTTGTCCATTCCTCCCCTTTTCTAAAGATCCCATGTCCAATTATTTTATCTTCTTTATAAAACTCAGTACTTTAACTACAGATGGCTAAGATTATTGTTGCCATTTTCTGGTAATTGCTTTTTTGGAAGCCAGTATCATTAAACTTAGGAGACATTATCATGTCTGGGCAATTCAGATCCCATATCCAAGCTCAAAAGAATATTTTCCTAAGTTAGAACCATTTGCTCCTCCTACACTTCTGACAAAGTACTATGTAGGGTATTTTTTAAGTCTGCCTATTCATTACATTACATTACCCCACCAAAAAGAAAACATGTTCCAAATTTACCTGTCCCTGTCTCATCATGCCTACAGTTGTCTACCAAAGGAGAATTTCTCTGACGTCTGCTAGGGGTATACAAATAACTATGTAAACACTTCCAAGCAAAATTCCTAGGCTTTCTGGACCTTGTTGCATACTTTAGAATCATACAGATCATTGTCGTTTTGTATACTGCTTTGAGTTCTCTCCTCCCAGTCATTTCTAACCTCCTCTGAATGATTCATATACTTATGCAATATTTTATATGCCATATCAATTATCCCTAGTTTAACAGCAACTTCTGTTCTAAACACAATTAAAAAGTCTATCAGAGTTGGTCTTTCACTTTGCACTCCCCTTTACCTTTCTCTTTGCCTGCACTCTTACTGTCAACCCCTGGTAAGAAAGGCAGTCTCTAACCTGTGGTCCAAACTTCTGCTTAACCTCATCCCACCCCATTACCTTTCTCCTCTAGATATTTGCTCCCATTACCTCAGTTCCTTTGCTAATTACAGCCAGTAAATTCCAGCCCCCACATACCTATTTTCTATATCCCTTTTTACAGTCATTCCTATTGATAAAATCTCCTTTCTCCGCTCCCACGTTGGCTTAGTTTTTAGAATACCTTCTGCTATGAGTATAATATTCGGTAAGGCTGTTATTCTCATTAAGGACCTGCATACAAAATCCCAGTCTCTCCCTACTTCTTGAACTCCCCAATTTCATCAACATTCCTTTCCACTTTGATTTATGACCTTCTGCTTATGTTATGATTATGAGCCTTAACTGCATAGCTCTGAAGTATCCCTTCAAATTAGGTAATCATAAACTGCTTTGTTTTATGAGGAGAATCAGCTTATCCTACTTAACTCTTGCCTTTTCCCCATCCAAATAAATTATTTCAGCACTTCACTAATTACGACCAAAAACTTCTGCTCTGGTTGATAAAAATATGCCCGTCCTACATATAAAACTAAAGGATTAGAAACATTTTCAGTGCTTGTATCTTACTATCCATATCCATAATCAAGAGCATCCAGCTTCTCAGTCTTTATATTATCTTCTGTGTAGTCTCTTCCTTCTTTAATCCATACATCTAAATACTTCATCTTATCATATCCCCATAAGTATGGGTATTGCTGAACCAATACATAGTTTGACACTATATCCTTTGTTTTATCTTCATTTATTTCATTTATTTTCATAAGTATTTTCATAAATAGGAATTACTGAACTCTGGCCTGAAGGGCTTCAAGGAACTGAGCCTCCATAAAACATAGGTCATAGGCATATGTATCAACCCATTTATTTGTATATAGACGTTCTCGGTACTTCACCTTAAACAACTAGAATAGTCCATGCATTACCTTGGACATGAATGGGGGTGCCTTGGTTTGTAAAGATTTCTCAGGGATTTCTGACTCCAGAAAATAAAAGCTCCAGTTATTTTGTTATAGCCTTTATCATTTACTCATTTTAGGGGAACTGCTTCTGGGAATTTCCTGGCATAATTAGCGACTACCAGTATGTACTGGTAACCATTATTTCAATTCTCAAGGGGACCTATATGTTCTATAGCTATTAATCCAAATGGGACTTCTATACAAAAAACACAAATACAAAAATGCAGTATGATGTAATATATATATATATATATATATATATATATATATATATATATATATATATATATATAATATTTGCAGCAGTTGTGACTCATGGCTTTTAGCCAGTTCATAAAAGATTTATTAGTCAAAGGAGGTCGCTCCAAGGCAAAAATTGTCCTTCCTCAAAGGTGTGTTGACAATGGAATAGACTATATTAGAGTGAAGTTGCAGGGGTGCACGATTTTGTGTGTGTGTGTGTGTGTGTGTGTGTGTGTGTGTGTGTGTGTGTGTGTGTGTGTGTGTGAACACAACGCAGCAGACCTTTTCATAAAATGTATAGATTGAAATATTGCAGCTGCTTTCAGTATTGATATTTGTCTATGGATTGTACCAAATAGATCACATGCAGAACTGGTCAACATGCAACTCAGGTACACTTCCTCCTACTGTGGAAAGGGCACTGGGATGGAATCAGTGATTGTAAAGTCATCCTCAGTGAAACTGTTGGCTCCCAGCATAAACCACAGCCACAGTCAGCTGCAAGCAGTGGTAAGAGAAAGCTCCAAGGTGAACAGAAACTAAGCTGAAGACCTAGAAGACTGAAGTGAAAGCACAGGGGTTCAAGGAAATATTCATGGCTCTAGCATCTCAGGAAGAAGAAAAAGTAGGCAGAAATGAAGAAGAACGCCCATGTCTCAAAACAGCATGTGTAAAAACTACAGAACAGATATGTGGCCATGCCTTGTATGGAAATAAGGTGCATTAGGAAGGTTGCTGGTGGAATGCTGAAGTCCAAAAAGTTATCAAAACAAAGAAGATGGAAGTAAAAAAATAGAAAATATAAGCCAGGCTAAGAAGGAATAGTAGTTTGCAAACAAAGGAGTTAAGAGAGCAGTCACAATGGCAAAGAACAAGGCATCAGAAAAACTATTAGCTTCTAGCCAGTGACCAATGATACAATGAAACTCAGATTGCACAGCAAAAACAGAAAGATAAAGAAGAAAGTCATCAGACACCATCCATATGTCAGCCCAGCAACAACCTGCTCATCAGTTCATAAGACATCAAAGGCTGATGGAAGAAGTACTTCCAGCAACTTCTGAATGAAGAAAACACAAAAAAAACTGTACCATCCCATGCACAGCTTACAATGAAAGAGGAAGAAGACCCACCCTAGAAGAAGTAATAACAGCACTAAGGAAAATAAAGTCAAGGAAAGCAGCAGGCTCAGATGAAGTCATGACAGATATTCTCATGCTGTTGGATGAGTTAAGGGAGAGATAATCCCTTATAGATGGTATGTAGTGCAGTATGGAGGAAAAAGCATATTCTAGATTAGGTAATAAGCATTTAGTGCCACTATACATGAACAAAGAGGGCGTTCACAACTGTAGGCAGTAAAGAGGCATCATATTTCTGTCAGACTGCATGAAAGTGCTGCAGAGGGTCATTGTTAAATGAATAGACAGGACAGTAGAAAGTGAGATGCAGCATGAGCAGCTCAGATTCAGATCAGGATGCAGCACCTTCCAACCAATGTTTACAATGAGGAATACTGTGCAGAGGAAGCTGGAGGTGAGGCCAATTGGTCATTCCTAGACATAGAAAAAGCATATGACTGAGTTCCAAGAAAGATGCATTCCAACAAAGATTGAAAGTCCTGAAAACATTAGTAGAATTAGTGCAGGCTATGCACAAGGACACAATGAAACAAATATAGATAATATTTGTCCTCAGAGAGTACTTCCCACCGGGAGTAAGTGTGCCGCAGGGAATGGCTCTGGGCCCACCACTGTTCATATTAGTCATGGAATACATTAACAAACAGGCTGGGAGGGACAGCTCAGCAAATCCACTCTATGCAGATAAGTGGCCTTACAAGCAGACTCTGAACAGGAACCTCAGCAAATGCTAGAGGAATGGAATGCA
This sequence comes from Protopterus annectens, assembly GCF_019279795.1. Taxonomy (NCBI): domain Eukaryota; kingdom Metazoa; phylum Chordata; order Ceratodontiformes; family Protopteridae; genus Protopterus; species Protopterus annectens. Next base: position 903,995,743 of record NC_056727.1, on the reverse strand, counting down.
AAACTGAAGGCACTTGGGACGAAACTGACTACAGTCAAGAGGTCATGTCAGCAAATCAGAGAAATCAGAAAAAAAATGAAAATTGAAATAGAAGGGGAAGTAGTGGAACAGGTTAAGAGCTTCAAGTATCTGGGAGGGGTGGTTAAGGGAAAGGGAAGTCAGAAGGAGGAGGCCAAAGCTAGACAGGTGGCACAGTGTCAGGGGTCATGTGTGACAGAAGAATGCCAGAGAAGTTAAAACTAAAATGTACAAAACAGTTTTGTAACCAGAGCTTCTGTATGGCACAGAAACCAGGACAGTGAAGGCGGTGCATATGAGGAAGCTTGAGGTGATTGAAACAAACTGCCTGAGATGGGAGTAGGATGCACACTGTGGAACAGGTGAAAAGATAAAAACATCACAGTAGAAGACAGTGTAGCCCTAATTACAGGAAAGGTCAAAGAAATCAGATTGCAGTGGTTCAGCAAATGTGTAGGAAAGCAGAAGACAATTTGGTGAAGAAGATTTGAGAGACACAGGAAGAAAGAAAGAGAAAGTGGGGACATCCAGCCAAGAGAAGGAGAGACTGTATGAGAGAAGACCTGCAACAGTCAGGCATTACTGTTGAAGAAGGTCTGAGAGTGGCACTAAATCAAGAGAAGTGTCAGCAGTTGACAAGAAACCCCAACCTCATGCAGAAATATGAGAAGATGGGGTAGATGACAATGATGTACCAAACAGTACACTTCTGTGCAAAATAAAACAAAGTAATTATTTTCATTAATGCTTAATCCTATAAACCTATCTTGTGCAAAAAATATTAACATGTTCCAAGCAATATATAATACTGGGAATAATGTTATATGTATTATGCAACACCAGCAAAGTAATGTTAGTGTAGATCTTATGCAAAATATGCACAAAAGGAATGGATGGAAAACAAGCTGTGAGCAGGAACAGATTGAAAAGTGTGGCAATTTTGAAGGTAAATGAACATTGTCAGAGTATGTAAAGTTGGTAGAGTTCAGGAATCAGACTATTACTGGAACTAGAGAGAGTCTGGAACAATCTGGAACAAGAAAATCTTAACAGAGGGGCTAGCTTTGTGGTACACAGGGATGGAGCCCTGACTGCAACCCATAAGACTGGGGTTCAAGTGGTGGCTCAGTAGGGAGGGGGGAGGTGAAGGAGTATGGCCTTCTTGCCTCTCCTGGGGTGTAGTAAGGTGAAATTTCCGTGGTGGAGACTGGAGAAACCACCTTCCGGGAAATGGCCCTTACAGAAGTGAGGGGACATCTTTTGCTGACAGCCTGTTATGTATCTCCACCCCCTATGCTACACTGAGTGTATATGAGTTGGTTAAGGACAAAAAATCAGGAAAACATCTGTATGTACCCCTGATGGCTGCCTGAATGATGACCCCCCCCCACCATCACCAGTTGACCCTCACATTGGTGCTCTGGCACAAATGGGCTGAGTGACCAGTAGAAGGCCACTGATTGACAGATAGCAGGGGTACAGTAAGCAAAATACAAAAAAAAATCTCAAGCGTCAGTATAATTTTGTCCTTATGTCTCTAACTAGGATACTAAGAACCAGCCTATGCAGTTAGAATGCAGGGATGACTTGCTGACAAGGTGGCCCAAGGAAAGCTGTCAATACGGGAAGAAGAAGGACAATGAACTGGGCCTAAAACCTGGGAAACATTCCTAGTAAGGTTGTCCTTCAAGTCAGCCAGACTTGGAATGATTTTAGTCAATGTCTTCACTCAGCTGGAATCTACTGTGTCTGAGTTTGGGAAGGGGATATGATATAATAAGGTGAAATAAAGCAGAAAAAGGAATAGCTGAAAGGCTTAATCTTCCTGTAGAGTTTTCCAGGTATCTGATCCAGGCAGAGTTAGGCTGGAGACAGCAATCAAGCCTATAGTGGAACCTGAAGTTAATGACCTAAAAAGACTGAAGAAAGATAGGAAGAAGGATTCAATAAAGCCTACACTACGTGTACACTCAGTGTACAAGATATGTATTCAATAACATCCCTATCACATTTTTTGTGCTTTCAAGTCACTCAGAACAATTACACTAAGTGTACATGTAGTCTATACTTTATGCTAACCTTTATGAATCCCTGTCAATATTTAAAGCTGTAAGAATATCAGTAGGAAAACTAAAATTAAGAGGAAGAATGTGTGAGTTATGTTTCTGTTGTCTGTTCACTCAGAACAGTGTATACTTAGTGTAGGCATTATTTAATCCTGGGGAGATTGTTACTTCTCTGTAGTACAGGTAATACAGGGTATATTGTTGGAAAGTCTGTTACTACTCTGCAGTGAAGGTACTGTAGTATATTCTTGTCTAATGTGTGAGAAAGGGGACCTCATGATAGTGGTTGTTGGAGACAGCCTGAGTTGAGTATTAAAAACAGGCAGAAAGATCCAGAGGCAAAATGCCTAGAGTAGAACAGGACTCCACAGTGATTTAGGCAGAAAAAGAAGTCTTCAATAAAAGTGAATTTAGAAGTGAATGAAGAGGAAAGCCCATCTGAAGAAATTTCTAAACTGTGAGCAACCCGAACAGATAAAATAACAGTGGAGTTATCTGTAAATTCTTGAGATATTCTAATCAGGAAACTTTGTCGGGGCTGAGGTACATCTGCATACCAGATACTGCTGATTCTAAAGTTGTTTTATTTTTGAACGATTTAACTTAATGTAATCACCTCTAGGGTTTAAACCAGCATGAAGAAAAGGGTAATACGATTTTTTAATGAAAGATTATGACTTTCATTGTTTATGTCCTTCGTTAACACATCTATATCTCATATAAGTATATTCTTAATAACTACAGTAAATAAAATGTGGAACACAAAAACATCAACAAATGACTTTGAGAATTCAGCATATTCAACATCCAAAATACCAAACCTATACAAGATCACAAAAGGAAAACCATTTCTGTTTGTGAGCTTAAAACTACAACCTGACTACAACATTCAGACCTACATTTGTCTGAATAGTGGTAGTGTTAATGGAATTTTGTTTTTGAAGTAAGGTGGATGTTTAGGCTTATAAGCACTGTTAGGATAAGAGCACATATTGCTAATGTGGCAAGGGTGATTTACAGATGGCACAAAGAAGTTTTTATGTTCTATCAGCTTACAAGGCAACGGCAAAAAATAAAAAATATATAGTTGGCAGATGACATTCATGATGAATGCCAGGAAAAAATCTGTTTACCAATCCACAAGACATGAAGAGCAGATGGTGGATCTTCAAGAAGCTTCTGAATATGTGTATTGCCTAGGTATAGTAAGTCTTTTCTAAGACTGGTGATATTGGCAGCCAAAAAAGCAATTAGCTGAAAACAGAAGTCAAAATCTAAATCAACTGTGATTGATTTACTGAATATTGTAAAAGAAATAAAATGTCTAGAAGGGACTCTATAGAAAAGAGAATAAGTCATTTTCATATACATAAATGGAATTTGTGGCAAAAGTTACACGCAGAATATTGTTTATGTAATGTTGGAGCGAATGTTAAAAATAAAACATATATGTGTACTGCATAAAAATAATGAAGATGACACTATGATTTTCTTCTGTTAACGTATGTGTACCCATGTTATTGTGTAAACTGTGATTTAATAAAGATATTTAAAAAGCCTCTGAATGAAGCAAATTTCACAGAAGCTCTGCTCTGCTGCATGTACATCCTACACGACAAGAAGGAGGAGAACCCACAGTAGAAGCAGTGCAAACCAAGGAAAGGGGCAAGTTTAGAAGAAGTCACTGTAGATATGATCAAGATGTTGAGTATTTTAGGTGAGAAACACAGTATGGGGGAGAGGTACATTCTAAGGGACTATAGAATAAGTATTCTAGTACCACTGTACAAGAAGAAAGGGGACATTCATAACTGTGGGCAGTACAGAGGTATCAGACTCCTGTCACACTGCATCAACATGCTGGAGAGGGTGACTGATACAAGACTATGCAGAGTAGTAGAAAGTAATATGTGAGATATGAGATGAGCAGTTAGGATTCAGATCAGGATGTAGTACAACTGACCCAATGGTTCTACTGAGACAGATAATAGAAAAGAAGCTGGAGATGAGGAATGAGTTCACCGAGACATTCCTAGACTTGAAGAATGCATGTGAAAAAGGTCCCTGGGTAGCCTCGCAATGGTCTAAAGTCCAAGAAGCACTGGTAGAATTAGTGCAACCTATCTACAAGGACCCAGTGACACAAGTACAAATAGTGTTCTGACACAAAAGGGTTCCCACTGGGAGTGGGTGTGCATGAGGGTTCAACTCCAGACCCAGTGTTGTTCATACTGGTGATGGATTATATTAGCAAACAGACTAGAGGAGACAGATCAACAAAACTCCTGTATGCAGACAATTTAGCACTGCAAGCAGACTTAAAAATGAGTTTCTACAAATGACAGTGGACTGGAATGCAAACCTGAAACACAAGGGATGAAGCTGAGTACAAACAAAGACACTAGTCATGGCTGTAAATAGGATAACTCAGGGGAAGCTCAAAGCTGAGACAGAAGCGAAACAGTGGAAAAGGTTAGCAGCTTCATGTATTTCTGGGTGCAGCTGACAAGAAGGGAAGTCTGAATGAAGAGGCCAAAATTAAACTCAGAGGTGCTACAGCCAACTGGCAAAACGTCTTTGGGGCAACGTGTGACAGAAGTATGCTAAAGTAGTTGAAAAGTAAGATGCACAAAACACTGGAGTGACCAAATTTTCTGACTGGCATAGAAACATGGGCAGTGAAGGCATATCAGCTGTGGAAGTCTGAGGTAATGGATATGAAGTGATTGAGAGAGGCAGTACGATGTATACTGTGGGAAAGTTGAAGAAATGATAACATCAGAACAGAAGACAAAGTAACAAAAGCTACAGAGAAGGTTGAGAACAAATGACCATGGTTCAATCACATGTGCAGAAAAGCAGAAGACAATTTAGTTAAGCAAGAGAAGCTGAGTTGGACTCCATGTGAGAAGACCTGAGACAGGCAAGCATGACTCTTGAAGGAGTTGGGAAAGTGCATCTTGATAGAAAGAGGTGGCAAAAGTTGATTTGGCACATTGACCCCTTTAAAAACTGGTTGATAATGATAATGATAATGGTGAAACTTAAGTCAGTGGCTCAAGAGTTAGTATGCTCACCTTTAATGCTGGAATATCAGAAGGTTGTGGGTTCTATTCCCACTCCAGATTCATTTTCAAACTGCTAAAACTGCAGTGCAGTGCAGTATTAGGGGTGCTGCTTTTCTGAGTGTGCCATTATTTAAATGAGATGTTAAATCAAGGTCCTGTCTGCTTCAGTTGGTGGTAGCTCGGGTGGCTGTAAAAGATACCACAGCACCTACTAAAAATAACAAGGGCTCTTTTAAAAAGACATTATGTGCAATACTGTTTACAAACTTACATATTTACAGATTTATACATTGTACAAATTTCCATTCATTTCCATACAATCCTAGATATCTTATTTTTTCATTATTATGTTAAACTTCTTTCTTCATTATCTTATTTGGCCATGACTCCTTTTTCCACAACCACCATCTAATTTTTCTTAAAATTACTGCTAGTCTCCATTTGCCATTAAACATGATTTTATTTAGCCTTTCATTCTAAATGGTCCACACAACATAAAATAATCGTTCATCTATTTTACTAATGTATAGCTTATTTTTATGGCTATAGTATCCATACATAATCATATTCATATTTACTTCATTTACCTCCTTTATATTTTCAAAGAAATTTTCTTTAGATAATTTTGCTCACAAATTTACAACCTTTATGCATTGTAAGAAAACATGCTCTGTAGTTTCTTTACTGCGGTATATGTAAAGGTGGAGATTCACTTAACCCTACACAAGCCGCTAAAACCGTGTGCATGTCAAGGTATGACACGCACATGATAGCGCATCATTTTTTATTTAGTAAGCGGCTCTACATGGTGTGTAGAGCCTAGCAAACATGACAAACACAGCGGCACGCCAATCTGAATTGTATGCTAATCAATCAATCCAAGATGGAGGAGCTATTCAAAAAGCTATAAAGCAACCGTGTAGACTCCATGCTGATTTCCCACGTGACTTCCAAAACCTACTGGAATACAGCACTGGAAAGGAGTCTACACAGAAAGAATGCTAAGGACTGCTGTTGTTTTTAATCCATGTGTATGTGCAACAGGCTGAAGTCTATGCTGCTGCTGTTGCTAATAGACCAAGGCCAACAAGGAGAAAAGTCTTCAGACCCCAGGTAACCTACCACAATCTACATGATGTGGAAATTGTAGAGTGCTACAGGGTTGATAGAGATATACTACAGGACCTCTGCAACCTCTGTCATCCTTAGCTCAGACCAAGGGCAAACAGGGGAGAACCAATCCTGTTGCAGACAAAGGTATGTGTGTAGCACTTAGAAGTTTAGCTACAGGAACCTTTCAGAGACTAATAGTGGACATGCTGAGGATGTCACAGGCATCAGCATCCAGAATTCTTAATCATCTCCTGAATGCTATGCTATAACATGCTAGTGACCACATATATTTTCCTCGTATACCTGAGGACAGGGCCACAAATATGCAGAAGGTCTACCCTGTAGCACACTATCCTGAAGTACTGGGTGCCATAGATTGTACACATATAGAAATCAAAGCACTACCCAGGGAACAGGGAAGGGTTTACATAAATAGAAAAGGCTTCTACTCCTTTAACTGCCATGTTATGTGTAATGCTAAGGTAATCATTTTGAATGTATATGCTGCCAGTCCAGGCAGTTACCATGACACGTATCTGGCGCAACTCCCAACTGTACCAGATTTTCACTAGGAGTGATATCTCACAGTGTCATTTACTGGGAGATACAGGTTATGCACTGGAACCATGTGTGATGACACCCATCAAAAATGCACACACACTCACTGATGAATGTCATAATGAGGCACATGCTCAAACCAGATATATCATAGAGCATGTGTTTGATCTGCTGAAGTTGCAGTTCCGGTGCCTACATACATCTGGGGGAGCTCTGCAGTACAATCCATGTGCATGTACTGACATCTTCACTGTCTGTGCCATTCTTCCCAACATCATCCTGAGAAAACAGCTTCAGTGAGATCAACAAGGCGAAGGGGCACACATCCTACCACCACTGGCATCAGTCCATCCACATGCAGGTGAGTGGTCAGAGGGGGAAGCAGCAACTGCTGTGGGTGTGGGCAGATGTAGGCATGCTCAATATGCCCTCATATTGGCTAAGAGATAACATATAGCACACCCACTCACCACCTAAGGGGCTAAACCTTCATCCTACGCACATACATATAGTAACATTAATGCCAGTCAATACTCACAACCTTTACCTACCCACATAATGGCTGTGTACTCCTAACATCAGATAGAACCAGCCCTGAACTAAAACTGTAACAACTGCCAGATTTACAAGTTAAGTACTGAACCTGGAATAGAACAAAACATTTTGCATAGCCTTGAATATTGTTACTTGATAATGTAAGTAAGTAAAAGGTGGTTTGATTTTTACAGCAATGACTTTAAAATGTGACAGCAGTGAGTTATATGAGTAGCTGTGCCTTCTATCAAGTAATAGGCCTCAGGCATCAATGATTCACACATTTATACCTCTCAAAAGTAGTGATGGTCACCGAATGTGCTCAGTTTGGCCGCATACCTTTGTACTTGTAAATCATTAAAGAGAGACGTTAGAAATGAATGACATACATTTCAGTTTCAGACTTTATATCCCTCAAAAAAATCCTAAAAATAATGATGCAAAAACTGTTTGAGTCTATCAACTGTCCCTAACTTTGTAAGACCAAAATATTTAAATAGCTATTGTCCCATTTTTTATGGCTTGGGCCACCCTTTTTGCTGTAAGTGTGTGGGAGTAAGAAAGCAGTAAAATTAGCAAAACAGCATCACAAACACAGTTAACCTAATCACTAAGTCTGTTATGCACCCTGAGCATCAGACACAAAGCTTATGTATCCTTGAATCCAAAAGATAGAAGACAAGGATATGGCCACTCAATAGTACAAACTTTAAATGTTTAATTGATCAACAAGGTTTGACTTATAATCATTATAGAAGATAGTATAAAATGAGTGTTTCTGGTCAGTTGTATCAACATCGAATGAAGCAGTAGAAATAACTGTGAAAGAGCTTAAGTTCATGTTCTCTTGTGCTGGATCTTATTAAACAGATTCAGTGCTTTTATAACTTTATGGTCATCGTTTTGTCCTGCTTTGTGTATGCTTGTTGAAAAGGATGTGGCATAGTTTTCATCACTTGCACAGGGTGTTGTGGGGGGTGTGCAGGAAGCCTAGGCTGACACAAAAGGTAAGTGAGTGCGTATGAGTAAGAAAGAGAAGCAGGTAGAAATTTGGATAAAGTATCAAAGGGCCACTGAGAACGAATGAGCTTTAAGCCTCACTACTGAACCACGTAACTGTTGTGTGTGTGTGGGTCTGTATGGGCACTCCAGGTGAAACTGATGCGTGAGTGTCTACAAGAGCACAGCCAAGCTCTGTGTTAGCTGTGTGTCTTGGAATGTTGGACAGGTGTGAGGTAAACATGTTAAAGGTGGCAGTCCATCGTCATCATACCCGACCATGAGAACTGACTCTGCCAGGAGTTGCCCTGACACACCCACAGCCAGATGCACTGCTGCTACCTGAATGTGACTGATGTCTGCTGGATAAGCTCTCTTCACGAGTATGCCCATGACCATGACCCCATGGTCTGCTTCGTCTGGGTGTGGACACCTCAACCACTGAGAAAGCAGTGGAAGTAGTGCCATATGGGAGAATGATCAGGCACGGCCACATCAGCTAACATCAGATGATGTGGCTTACCTATGCCCACATGGATGTCGCCCCCCTCCCAGCAGACTTTCCATCATAGACATCGCCCATTCCAACATGTCATTCATCCAATTCATTGAATCAGCAACACAGTGGAGGCAGTTATGCATGTCAGCCTGTGCCACATCTATAACGCTAATGTCTTCGGAGGCCCTATTTGAATGTGTCTGCACCTCCATGACAGCCCTAAACATATGTTGAGTGGCACTGAAAGACACACCTGGATCAGGTGGGGGATGAACAGCAGGCCTCCTCGTAGCACCCCTAACAACCCTCCTGCATGGCACCTCGTCCACACTTTGGATATGTCCAAAGTCAGCAGGCACTTAAGCCACAGTAACTGCACTACCCTGATTGAGTGTCTCACCATCCACCTGTCCAATATCTGACGGATAACTGGAATGGGGTGGCCTAGGTCTACTGGCTGTGTCTGATGGAATTACAGGAGATGGCTGAATGTCAAACTCAATGACAAATTCAACCTCTACACACCCCAAATGTGCCTCTGTTTGGCCACCATTATCATCAGAGTCTGTTGATATTCTGACATCAGGTGGTAAGAGTCCTACACTACCACTGTCAGGATAACCTGTGATAACAAGCAAGAAACACAGGAAAGAAATTAATAGCTACATTATTACAGTTCAATATATGCTAACAAACTAACAGTCGTGCCACTATTACAGACAGTACAGCAATACACTGACACCCACATCACATATACGGCTAAAATAAATATTTCTGTGAATTGCTCATCAGTACTAAAATAAAAATTTTTGGCTTACCATATGCAGATGACTCCCTAGTTCCTATGAAGGATGGTCCTGAAAGAAATTAAGCAAAAGGTTAGGACACCATCATCACAATTAACAGTAACACAGTGGGTGAAAAGGTTTTGGGCCCTTTATATGTCCATTAACAATACGTGTAACAGAAACTTGGATGACATGTCCACCCCAAGTCCATGTGTAATGAACCAGAATGTGTTGTTAACTGTGTCAGTCTTTAGAAATACTCCCCCTGCAAAACAAATGGGTAAACAAAGCTAAGTATTGCTGTCAAAATTTTACTATACAAGAAAAATGTCTCAATTGACAATAGTTAAGCCTACCTGGAAGCTCCTTCTGGAACATACTTGTCCTCCCTGAAACAACAGCACCAACATCAATCACATGCTGTTGTGAACTTTCCACTGAACTCTCCAGATCCCTGACAATGGACAGAAGTTCTTCATTTGGTGTAAGTGGTGGCTCAATAGCAGCCCCCCCTCCCCCCAGTTAGCCATCTGTCCATGGGCCACTGCAGCTTCTCTTTTCCGGGCTGATGAAATCATGTCAGTGGCCAGTTGACACACCTGATCAGATGTCCTGCTGTGTCCCCCAACAGCACTGACATCTTCCACTATCTGATGCCAAATTTGCATTCTTCCAGACATATCCCCATGGACTCTCTCAAGCAAAAAGCCACCATGTCGCCTCAAGGCTTGTACAATAACATCAATCTCAGGGTCACTGTAGGGGGTTTTGTGGAGATTGCGACACTTGGGTGCCATAGTCCTAGGTGACATAAAACAGAAAAGAAGGATAATACACATAAATAAAAGTCCTGCTTAGATATAACACATAAGGAAGCAGCTTTTAATATTACCCACTGCAGAAAAAAAATCAAATATATTCAAATATAAAAAGGATTTATATGGTTTTAACATATTACAGTCAGACACAAAGCAAGGTTGGATCCAAAACTAGGGTAATAACAATAGCAAAGCAAGCCTCTGTACAAACAATTTTGTATGTACCAACACAGACATGGAACTTCACTCCCCCACCCCAAAACAACACTCAAATGACATTTTGCTACCAAACAAAGAACCTAGAACTTTCAGTGAATTGCTATAACTGCTATAAAAGAAACTGTCCCAAAAACACATGTACACATTTACCACAGAACATTAATTTTGATGTAATTGACAGTCTCCTATACCTGTGGCCAGCACTCCCCTAGTGATGTCTATGGGATATCCTAGAAGGCTAACACCCCTGTCTCATGACCATATAGGACATTTACATTTCACAGAAATAACAATAGAAGAGTGTAAAGAGAAAACAGTTGTAACATTAACACTTGTGATGAAAGTTGATAAGGCTGTTCATCTGTGAAAGTAACATGCTCTGATCAAAATGCCTATACCCATCAGTAAACATCTAAGAAATGCACACAGATAAAAGTAGCATTTGCTAATGCATACATAAAAATATTTTTCTAATTGACATCTGAGCATTTCCAGTATGCAACTGAAAAATGCAATCATAGCTTATCAAGATCAGTAGTCTTCTGTGCAGGTAAATTCAAAGTAATAGCAGTCTTCAACTGTGTTATCAACATAAACAAGTCTCCTCACCTTCAGGTTCCCTAGCTACATAGTTACCTTTTTATACTGGAGATTCAGGGTTGTGAGCATGGTGAAGATGCAAATGAGGTGTGAACTCAGAATTGCGGAATTCCACATTCTTGGCTCAGTGTAGCAAATGTAAACATAGAGCAGGCAGTCCCTCAGTGTTTATTGATAATGGATTGCAACTGTGAATGAGGGAGAAGTAAAACAGAACAGTAATTCAGACTGCCTTACCTCCAGTGAGTGTGTCAGCCAGGTTACACTTTTGCTTTTTATTGTGCAACACTACTTAGCGACATTGCGTGGTGGTTTGCAGGCTTCCCCAACACCCGCAGGTCTAGAACATCTGCAGAGAGGAAGCAGACAGTAGACAATTTCAAAATGGATGCATTGTATTAATTGTGTTGGGCACTGTGCAAACATGCTAAGCTGTGTTGTGCAGCAGCTAACACATAGAAGTTAATAATGAATAGGGAAATATCCAACTGTTATTTAACTATTCCTGTGGCAGCAGGTGTAAGTGTAGGAGTGTAATACAGATGGTTCTGGGTTCTAATACAGGAAGTTCAACATATTTTACTGTTGTTACAGTTCAATTTATAGTAATGAACAGGAAAATATCCTCGTGTTATTTCAATATTCCTGTGGCAACAGGTGTAAGTGTGGGGTTGCCATACACATGGTCCCAAGTTCTAACACCGGAAATTCCAAACATTCGTACTGTTGTTACATTTCACTTTATAGTAAATATCACTTATAATAATTTAAGCATAATTATAAATAGCAATAACTATACATAGCAGTGGAGCTCAGATGAATTATATTTATGAGGGATAAGACACCCTTACTGTGTTTTGAAGGCTCCGATGTATGACTGAGGGTATACTGTCTACTATGTTGCTGCAACTATAATTGTGCTATCTGAACTTGGATGGCCTTCACACTTCAAGTAAGACACATACACATATGAATGTATAAACGAGGACTTTGTCAGGTCACACACATACATGGTTAACACCTCAATATGTACTCTGTATTTATAAATAATTCTTTACTATATCTGAGAAGTACTTCTGTGGCAAAGATGGAAAATCACTGTTGTGGAAGAAAATGTTTTGTCTGTTATGCATAAGTTTGAATCCCATACCGTAAAAATCAGTTTTATCAGTGTATAAAGCCAAACCAAAAATGTGTCAGGTTATGAAATGTATGTCCCCAGTGCATGTCTGCAAAGTTAAATCATCTAAAAGTTCCAGCAGCAAACAACCCTAAAACTAATGATTAACCTTACAATTTCCAAAAACTGCTTTCCTGTCTGTTTGGCACTGTTGCTCTCCACTTAACATTGTGCAAACATGCTTGGCACCATTGCTTGAGTTTGTACACTACCAGTAAATGCAATAACATACATTGGTGGGAAATCATTATTAGATATTACTGTGTTTTCCGGTTAGACATGTCTGGTGTCAGAAAGGAAGGTGCCCAATTTAATGCACAGAGGTGGGGTGCTGTATACAGTGCGACTGGCATTTCATGCACTAGAGAACAGTGTAGGCACCACTTCAATGACCTAAAAAGGTGGAAGAGGGATACACTCAACCAGAGGCTGGATGAGTTCAGAACTATCAACATCCCACAATTCAGTAAGTATACTAATAAAGCTAATTTATAACAAACAGAAAGCTAAATATAGCACGACTGCTATGCAAGATGCTGTTCTATTCTCTTCTTTTCTTTACACAGCTAATGCAGAAATCATGGAGAGGAAGCCCATGTAGAGGATCTAGAGAGACTAGGGGAAGGAAGTGGTATGTATACAACACAAAAGAAGTATTATTGTAGATTTTAAATAGAAAAAATGTTTTTTTTCTTTTTTTATACAAGTGCAGTAATAATAAGCATGCATACCCTAAATGTAAAAGTAAGCATGCATGCTTGAGTCTGTAGCACAAACCAACTTTAAGAGTCAAGGGTAAGACTGTAGTGAGATGTTGTGGGTTCAAATACCACAAGTATAGGATAGTGCAATCCTTTAAAAATATTACATAAATTAAATTATACACAAGTGGCATAAATGCCCTGCTTTTAACTTTAATCTTTATAATTGGACCAGACATATGTGCAATACCTGCACATTGCAAGAATTACATTGAGCAATTCATAATTATAGTTTGTAGTTGTTAGAAAGTATACTTAAATGTAGACTTTCAGATAAAATAGTTGTATTATTGTGATAATGCATTGTATGTCACATATGATGGTACTAATTTTATCTCTTTTTTTTCTCTCACCCCCAACCCTTATCTCTTTTTTTCTATGTGTCATCAAAACATTTCCATGTCATTCATCTGTAACAAATCACAAAATGCTTTACAGCACAGGGAGGAAGGCCAACCACAGTGGCTCATGCTACCCATACTCCACTAACTCCAGCACCGATGCCCAGCACATCTGGCACCCAACCTGGAAGTACTGCCTCTACTGGCCTTGCACTACCTACCCCCTCAGGTAGCACTATCCCAGCAGCTGATGCTATGATACCCTCTGAGAGTACTGGCAGAGGTGAGTATTTTATAACCTGCCAGGAGATGTCATGGTTGATGCATAGGGTCATGCACAGCACCATTGCTGCATGCCTATGCCAGATGGAGAGGCTGCTCTACCTCATGGTCCATAGGAGGAGGAGAAGTCAAGCACGCCAGCAGACAGTGAAGTGAGGGGACAGTGATGGCAGTCCTGCAGGTGAGGACTAGAGTCTCACTTTCTCCATTTTTGATGGGCATGGGCTTCTATTGTCCCCTCCCAAACCCCAATCATGGTGTTCCCAACCTTTTGTGTCCCTCACTGTCCCTGTGTTTTGTCTTGTTTGTCCTGTAGGTTTTCAGCTGCTTCATCACCTACCCTAGTCCCCTGACCCAGAAATATCTGCACCCTTTACCCAACATTCCTCTCTTACTGAAGTTAAAAAAAGGGCACCTGCCCCCAAAAATATCATCCCATACATAGCTCTCCACTGTGCATATGTGTCTTCTTGACATACTTGATTTGGTCCAATTGGCTATACAACATGATTGCATTGTTGTCACCCCTTTGTTGAGGTGACAGTCCAAATACAGCTAATATTCTATACTATATAGTTATGTTACACTGTTGAAGAAGTGGATAGTAGATTTCTTTCCCTTTGGTCTTCCCCCTGCTTGCCTTCCATTTCACCACTTTTCTATCTACTTCATTTAACACCTTTTATCTGGTCAAAAATAGAATCACACACATCACATATAAGTAACAAAAAAAATGGAGCCCTTCACTTTTTTGCCTCTGTCTTTGAGTGGAGCTTGGCATCGCAGACCAATGCCAAGCGATGATCAACAGGTCTTCTTTGGTGTGGTTACCTCAGGAGAATGCTACTTAAATGGGTCTATATTATATCATCGACCACTTAGTTTGTCAACAAACACCTAAACGTCAACAGCTAAGGGTCAAAAACTTACAAAGGTGAACAGCCAGTTAAGCAAATTCTTTCATTGGGAAAGAATTCACTTGGCCATTATCAGAAATTTGTCCTTTCCCCAATGTCCCTTACATCACAAGATGGATCGCAAACTGGCTCTCAAACAGATCCCATAAAGTAAGAGTAGCGGGATCTATGTCCGAATCTAGACCAGTAATGAGTGGTGTGCCTCAGGGCTCTGTCCTGGGGCCCCTCCTGTTTGGCATATACTTCTCAGAAGTACAGGCAAGCACGGAAGGGCTGTGGCTGACTAAGTTTGCGGACAACTGCAAACTGGGTGCTATAATAGAGTCTCCGGCCAACATGGAGATCCTCCAAAAGGGCCTAAATGAGACTGATGCATGGTATCAAAGCCATGGACTCAAGCTAAATGCAAAAAAATGCATAGTAATCCCCTTTGGAAAAAACAGAGTACCCACAAACTACAACATAGGAGGTAATCCCCTGAAATTTGAAGAAGAAATAAGAGATCTAGGGACCCAAGTAGATAGTCAGCTTTCCTTTGATAACCATGTTGCCAAAGGGGTTAGAAAATCATTCTATGTGACCCATCTGATCACGAAAGGGTTCGCTTCAAGATCTAAGGATGTAATGGTGCCCCTCTACTCTTCCCTCATCAGACTCATTATTGAGTACAATGCACCAATTGGAATGTACCTGGCTAGACATCTCCAGCAGCTGGAGAGACCACAGAGGTAACTAACCAAGAGGATTACTGGCCTCAAACAGTTGCCCTATGCAGCACGATTGAAAAAGCTAAGACTGTTCTCTGTTGCATACCGCTTTCTCAGAGGCGATCTCTGTCTAATGTACAGAGCCATGTCCAACCCAGAATTGTTGAACATGCTCCATCTTAGCAAAACCAAATCTACTCGAGCTACACGCTCTAGGGATATAAACCTCAACACAACAATGAATAGAACATGCTGGAGGGGTAGATTCCCTTTGCAGAGACTTCCCTTACTATGGAACAGGGTCCCGATCTACATAAGATAGAGCTCCTCACTATCACTCTTCAAGAGGAACCTTGATGAGTGGATGGGTAACAGAAAGTTCACACCGGGGATCACACCAACAGCACTACTAGATAGGGGCCAAGGGTACTAGCTGCTAGTACGAGGGTCTAGGGAACTACTAAAGGGGCAGTTAATACCGCACAACATGGCTGGGATAATATATGCCTTCGGGCAGATAGCCCAGTACCAACCTATGAACCTATGAACCTATGTAGAGCAATCTCAGAGTTGGCATATTTAGTTAGGGGGGTGTGGGGGGGTGAAGCCCCCCATTTTGTTACTGCTTAGAAGTTTATGTTAGTTTGGCATGGTCAAGTGAATTCTTTCCCGATCAAAGAATTTGCTTAACTGGCCATTCAACATTGTATGTTTTTAACCCTTAGCTGTCGACATTTAGGTGTTCGACAAGTTAAGCTGTTGATAATATAATATCGACCCCGCTTAAACATGCTGCACTAAGGTACGGTAGCACACAGTGAATGTAGAATAAAGAATTATTTCATTGACTTATAAATATATATTTAAAACTATTAAATACACATGGATCTGAACCCTATATTATCTGGACTGCAAAGGAAATGTGTCAGTGCATTTACACCTGAAGACACTGAGTCAGCAAAGCAACAGGTGTGTTTCATACACTCATTACTCAGCGCTCCCATAATTTCATCAATAGGATCATGTTTGCTCACTGCTTAACTACATGGAAACAGGGAAAGCATTAGAACTGTGTGTCTCTCATGCCCAAATACTTTGCCATCAATCTCATAAACCTGCTGCTCGGTGGTGTGCTATGGACAATAACATGTATTACTTTTGTTTACTGGTCATTTAGTCTTCATGCTATGAAAGTTCATGCAAAAACACAAACAAAAGGAAATCACTTTCTAAGAAAATAAATATATTTACAATACAGGCATCTGTTACCTTCCCCATGTACTGCAACCTTGGTCTCTCAGTAATTGTTCACAAATATATCAACTGCACTACAGAAATAAATAACAAATGCTTTCTTATATACATTGCATATCTTTATAATGACAATATACATTCAGATTTTCCAATACTTGTAGTAATGTGGACACCTGTTTGCATATAGTTTGTAAAGCTGTCTCTTAAAGTATATCTGCACATTAGAAACACAACAGCAAATACTACACATTGCACATTCATTGATCTGGTAACAGGCAGAACTTTAATATCTTGACAGTTGGACATGGCTAGCTATCCATTTTGTGCAGACCTCCCAACATCTTCTCTCCAACATCCAGTGCTGATGTCATCCACTATAAGTTGTACTGCAGCCTTGTAAAAGTCAGACTTGTGCCATCGTCCTTGCATAAAGTACTGAATTCTGTCGTTGATGTACTTAGGTAGGAGTTCTAATCTCACTGCAGTCAACTGGTGTGTGTGTGTGTGTGTGTGTGTCTGTCTGTCTGTCTAATCAGAAAAGCATAATTGAGTATCCTGCAGTTACCACTCCAAACCCATGGAGCACCAATATTTTGACAGTTGCACATGCCTACACATCCATTTCATGCAGGCCTCCCATCTTCTCTCCAACATACAGTGCTGATGTCACCCACTATAAGTTGTCCTGCAGCCTTGTAAAACTCAGACTTGTGGATGGTGCTTGCATAAAGTACTGAGTTCTGTAGTTGGTGTACTTAAATAGGTAGGAATTCTGTTTTCACTGTAGTCAGCTGGTGTGTGTGTGTGTGTGTGTGTGTGTGTGTGTGTGTGTGTGTGTGTGTGTGTGTGTGTGTGTGTGCATTTGCTTGACATTAGACACTGCTGATGCCATCACTTATAAAGTGTTGTGCTGCACACTCCAAGTCAGACTTGTGCTGTGGTACTTGTATTAAATATGGAGGTCTCTAGTCAGTGTAGTTAGATAGGTAGGAGTTCTGTTCTCACTGCAATCAACTGGTGAATGTGTGTGTTTGTGTGTGTGTGTGTGTGTGTGTGTGTGTGTGTGTGTGTGTGTGTGTGTGTGTGTGTGTGCGCGCATGTGTGTGCGCACATGTGTGTGTGCGCATGTGTGTGTGTGTGTGTGTGTGTGTGTGTGTGTGTGTGTGTGTGTGTGTGTGTGTGTGTGTGTGTGCGCGTGTGTATGTGTGCGTATGTGAGTGTGTGTATATGTGTGTTTGTGTACTTGCTTGACATTAGAGACAGCATTTTACACCAGCATGTTGGACACTGCTATTACCATCTTCCTCTCAACAGATTCTGCTGATGTCATCATCTATAGTTGTCTCTCAAGCTTGTTCTGTTAATGTCACAGTCTAGGTTAGGATCCCTAGAGTGAGTGACTCTTGTGCCATTAGATTTATGAATGTGAAACATTTCTATCAGGACAAGGTCAGAGACTGGCCTGTAGGCCAGTCACAAGTCACATCATCCTATACGATCAGACTACAGTGACAGGGCTTTCAGTCTATCTACATATATCATGGCATGGTTTGTAGGCTCCGTATTTTCTTGTTCAGAAACCCCTGTTGTCTCTCTAGCTGCTGCAGGTGTCTGGTGAGGTACACGCAAAAGGGAGCATTGCACTCTATTAGCATTTTGATGAGGTTTGAGTACAGTGGTGTTGCTATGATGGCCTGACTTATGCGTTGCACAACATAGAAGCCTTTCCTTACAACTGTGGAAGCTTGGTGGTTGAAGTTCAGATTGCTATCTACCTGTGTCCCAGATCTTGCACCACTGGATTTGAACTTATGGGGTTGTTGTCAATGCTATAATTAGCGGGGAATTCCAGTTTGCAGGAGGCAAATATAATGACACATTTTTGCATTTCTTTGTAGACCATGTGGCTTTGGCACCAGTCATTTGTCTGTGTTAGCCCATCCTGTAATACGTAAACATCGCTGGTGGACTCAATGATTGCACCCAATATGAAATCATCAGCAAACTTTGTAAGCCAAAGGCCATATACTTTAGCTTTGACTTCCAAGAAATAGATTCCAAACAGTAAATGGCCCAGTACAGATCCCTGTGGTAAGCCACTGTCAATGACTCTATTGGTAGAGGTTGATTCACCAACGTTCACAGTATGTCTTCTGTCAATGAGCCAATTGGCTAACCATGTACTGACATAAGGGTTACTCTCCAGCTGGGAGAGTTTCTAAATGATACCTGAGTGGAGAATTGTGTCATAAACCTTAGCCAGATCAACATAGGCTGTATGTACTGTCTTACCTTCATCCAGCCCTTTGGTAACTTTGTCGAAGAAGTCTACTATATTTAATAAGTATGATCTACCATTAATGAAGCCAAATTGGTCTGATTCTAGAGTTTGAAGGTCACCCATGTCCTTGATGATAAGATCCATGATGATTCTTTCCAATGCCTTGCAGATAAGACTGGTTAGACATATAGGCTCATATTGCCCAGGGTTGGTTGATGGCCCACCTTTATGCAAGGAGATTACTGCTGGTGTTTTCTACTTTACTGGAATCAAGGCAGTTCTCAGGCTATGGCGACACAGGATGGTAATTTGGTCCACTAGGTCCTGTTGTAGCATACATAGCTATTTGACAACACTGATGGCATAGGTTACATTCATGACAGTGTGGATTGTGCCATACATATGCTATACACACCTGTAAACTAGTCTGGGTTGTTCATAATGTCACCTACAGGTACAGCAGTGTCCCTCCTAACACTTTCAGCAGATGTTACAGTATCAGGACAGTGTGCTTGATTATCCTCAAATTGCTGATATCTCATGATAGTTGTACACATATTAGTTCAAAAACATATATTCACTCATAATCACATATGTTATGTCAGGGGCATGTGATTACTGGTGGTATTATTGTAATATTGTCCATGATTGTATGTGCTTCAGGTTTACTGTTGTCCATGAGCCTGTAACTATGTGTCCCACTTGGTGGAGATCTCTGCTGACATTGCGTCATATTCAGACATCTGTACATAACATCCCTGATAGATATCCTTTCCATTGTACATGTCAGGATGCTCATATCACAAAGACATCTTATCCATTGTTGTCACCTTGTGTGAGAGTCACATAATATACATTTACACTGCAGTGTATACTGTATCATATCAATACAAGATTAGTGTTCCTGCTACAACTGTATTCATTTAAATGTCCTCCTCTGCTGTACATTAAGATGTTTCACCTGTCCACTTTCCCTGTGTTCATTCCTACAATTCATTTACGTGTCCCTGTTCAATACACACACTTCCCCTGATTGTTTATTTTAATGTACCATTATGGAGCATTTAAGCATTTACACAACTTTTGTACAGAATGCCTGAAATGGGATTCCACAATACTCTGCACTGTATATACTATCCTGTAATGTGTTTGGACCATACACATTGCTATATTATTAACCTTGGTAATCACTGTGGCATGCCGCGCAATCCCACAGAAATAGTTTTCCCATAGGTAAACAGGTCTACATGTTTGTTGCTATCCATGTTGCTTTACTTGGCTTCCTGGCTGGCAAAACTGTTGCTAGCCACAAAACTGCACTTGTTTATGTTTAAATGCAGTGCGCAGCATGACTATGTAATTACCACAACTGCTCACTGCTCAAACATGTAAAATCAGTATAGGCTTTGCGTGAAACTTACACAGAGTTTATTGAATACCCAGGAAATTCCTTCAATGATTTTTAATATGGCATATTTCCCTTTCCATGTAATTTATTAATCAGTCATCTCCATAAATAATCTTTACATTGTACTTGTTTATTACACCATACTTTTTGTACTTTTATAGCTTTAACCTTTTCATTCATTAGCTCAGCCCAAGGATTAACATAATAATATTGTATCATGCTATTTTTATACCACACTTTCCTTTCATTTTCTATTTCATCAAGTTTTATTTTCAATAAAAGATTTTTTTTCTTGATAACATCTCATTACTTCATTTAAACATACTTTCCATCTTTTGAAATGTTTAACATATCCCAGTGTCACTTATATTTGTACTTTAATAAATTTACTACTACCTTTTCATTTTTATCATTTACCAAAAGCAAAACTTTTACATATTCAAAGAAGCAGCATAAACAATTGAGTTCATTAGTCCTAAACTTCCATCTTCCTTGTCCATGTGTAAGACTCCTGTCTTCATTGGATTCAACCTTGAACCCCATACAAAAGAAAAAAATATGTGTAGTATTTATTTTTCATAGATTATTGGCAACATATAGACACTAACTAAATATGCAGTCTTTCCCAATATAACTGAATTAATCAAATAAAAGTTTTACTAAATGATAGCTTGCATGTTTTCCAAAAACACCAAAGCTCATTTATTCCATCTAGTATCCTATTCCATTGTTCCTCAATTACATTTTTACCCTCAAATCTTATTCCTAATACAAAGATTTCTTTCATCAAGAAATATACTCCTCCTATTATTACTATATCATGCAGTTCTTTACTTTTTTCTTTATTTAAAGTCATGCCTATTATATTTAAACATTGATGTATAAAGCATCTAATTTATTTCATCCAGACTTTGTTTCATGAACTTAATATAATATCATCTGCATAAGTAAATAACTGGAATTTTTATCCCTTCATTTTTAATAAAAGTAGCACCTCTCATATGCAAATTTACAACTCTGACTAATACATTCATAACTAATGTAAATAATATATTATTCATAGGACATCCCTGATGTATGCCATTCTTTACAGATATTTCTTTGCTTAACCAGGTATTTACTAAATTTTTACTTTATTTTTATGACATTCAGAACAACAGGCATTCTTAATTACTTACTAATGCTATACTCTTCCATAATTATCCACAAAAGTTCATGTTACACTGTATCAAAAACTTTATTTAAATCTCTTATAATGATCTTGGTCTCATCAGGCCTGTTTATAATATTATTCACAATTTCCCTTACTATGAATAATAATTCCTGACATAATTTTTCCTTTAAACTATCTATGCTATCTTTCATAATACTTTTGATTTTACTTTCCATTCTCTTCTGAATTATATTCATAAACATCTTATAATCTGTATCATTTATTATTATAACTCTCCAATTTACAGTTTTATTTTTATCTTCATTTTTCATACAAATTTAAGTAAACCACTACATAAATCTTTTATATAAAACCTTAATTTAACCACTCATTCATTAAGAAGTATTTTTCTGCCAATCCATAAAATTCTTATAAAGTTGATACTCTGTTCCATCTGATCCTGAAACTGAGTATAAATTAATGTGTCTAAGTACCTTATCTAATTCATATAAGGATTTTTTCTAATTTCTTATTTTCTTGTTCTATTAAATTTTTAACATGCCATTCTTTTTTGTACTTCTTTCTATCTTGAAACATTTTCTTTACATAATTTATTACAATATTCATAATTTGTTCCTGAGATTTTATTTTCTCTGCTTTATCATCTTTAATTTATCTCATTATACCAGTATTTTCTTTAACTATGCTACTCAAATAAGCTAATAATGCTTCTTTTACCTTATAAATAATATATTTGCTTAAATAATAATTCTTTAATTTTCTGTTGGTTCTTTTCATACATTTTCAGTTCTGTCGCATAATATTCCCTAGCATTACTCTTCAAATCCTTTAAAGCATCCATACACCTTGTTATATATTTTTTCCACTTTTCTTATATCTGACTGCCATTCTAAAAACATATTTTTATATTTTCTTTCAAAGCTAGCCACCACTCAGACTAGTTGTTGTAACACACTCTCGTAGAAATTGTGATCTTACCATAAACACATATATATTGTTTTCCATTTTCATCCCATAATTTCTTATTTATTCTTTTTATTCCCTTTCCCAATCTAATGTACTCCTTTTTATCTTGTATTTCTTTCCATATGGTTAAGTGACCTGAAAAACCCATAATAAGTATATCTCCCTTAGCTATATTTAAATCTTGTGATATAATAAAATAATCTATTTACATCTTATATATACATTGACATGTCCACAAGTAATTATTTCAAATCTTTAAATTGCCACAATCTATAACTTTAGAATGTTTCCTAACATATTTTCCTCTTTTCTTTTTTTCCTCTCAAATCACAATTAACATCTCCAATTAATATTATATTAATATTAACTACTACATAATCCAACATTTTATTAAATAAATTTCCCATTTCTTTACTTGCAACATAGGCAAACAGTTCTATAAGTCTAAATACCTGATTGTGCCATTTGAGATTTACAACAGATAATTCTCCCATTGTTGCCAATGTTATCTTAAATATTTTCACTGCCTTTCTACAAAGTACAACTATGCCCGAGCATAGTTCCTTTCCTAGGGTACACATTGTATCTCCTGCCCAAAGTTTCTTTGTTTGTAATCTCTCTTCTTGAGTGAAAAATTGTACATCTTCCAATATTATTACATCAACATCATACTTGCTACATCAATTTAGGATACATAATTTTCTACTAATATTTTTGATACTATTTATATTTACTGAAAGCACTCTAAAGTTGTTATTATGTAGGTTTGCAGCTTACCAGAAATTGTGTAACTTTTAAGCATTTTTCTCATTTGCAGTATCCATTTCCTCTCTTTTTTCTCTGTCACATGTATCCCTTTAAACTCTTTTGCCAATAGAATGCTTTTTCCCTTTCATTTTCCAGTTTATATCTTCCTCATCACTAATTTTAGGACTATCTTCTATATTATTTTTTGTTTCGTTTTTATATTTATCCTTGCCTTCATTTTACCTTGATCTTGCTTTCCTACTTCCTCTTTATCTTTTATTGGGACTGTCTCTCCTCTTTGTATATTGTCGCCACTTTTGTTTTCTTTTTCTTTATTCTCCTTCTCTAGACTGCAATCCGCCCATAAATGGCCAATTTTCTTACATTGATAACATTTCAATTCACAATTTTTGCATCATTTCAATTCACAGTTTTTTTTTTTTGCATCATGACCTGCTTCCCCACAAATATTATATTTCCTCTTATCACAGTTTGTTATCAAATTAACATCTTTTCCACAGGAAAAAACATATTTTCAGTTGTCCTCAATATTTTACAATACCTCTGTTACCCTCTACTTTTATCATACTAGGGTTATGAACATTTTTTTTTCTTTTTCCATTTTCAGTACACTGTGATCATCCCATCCTCTATTCCATAATCCTCTATTATCATAGACTTTGCCAATGCCCATAACTTCTTTACAAAGTTTGCTTAAATGTATCTTTTCCAGTTTCAGTTCATAACTGAACATGTATTTTCTTTTTTGTTTCTCTGTGAAATGCTTTAACCACACAAGAATTCCACGGATTACAGTTCTTTGTCTTCTCACAATCCACCCCCTGCAAAAAAAAACTTTCCAGAACAGAACCAGTCTCAAAAATAATGTCACAAAATGTCACTATATGGATAAGAATAAAAGCTCTCACCTCCTGTGCCTTCACTCCCAATAGAACCATTAAATTATCCCAAATATATATGTCCATTTCTTTTTCTTCTTTGTTCTAAATTCTCATCATAAATTTCCTTTGACTGTTGACATTTCATTTCCTCTGCTCATCTCTCATCACTTTCCTCACTGTTTCTTTAACAGCCTTGGAATATGATTTTTTGATCTGACAATCTTCTTTCAAAATAGCTTCAAATTCCTCCAACTGAATTTTGTCCATATTTCCACCACATGAAACATCTTTACCACTTTCTGGCTCAGTCTGCAACAATGTTTCATCCCTCAACCCTCCTGACTGGAGGATTGTAATAAAACATCTATCATTGTTCTGAATGTTTGATTCCAATGAAACAAAGTGTGCTGAAACAGCTCCTCAGAATCTTCTAGAGCTTCAAACACTGCACTGGAATTCATCTCTGTGCTATGCGCCATCTTTGATCTCCTTGAGTGCTGTTCTCCCTGCTGCAACCATGCTAGGCACAGAACAATCACTCTCGTAATGAGTAGGGGAAGATCCCCAATGCCCTGGCCAAATTTTCCCTAGTAGTACAAATACTACCTTGGGTAGCCCCAGAAAAGAAGTCTGTACCCTAGAGGAACAAATCTGGTAAACAAAAGATAGATAGACAGATAGATAGATAGATAGATAGACAGATAGATAGATAGATAGATAGATAGATAGATAGATAGATAGATAGATAGATGGAGAGAGACAGACAGACAGACAACTAAATGAATAAACAATCTGAAAGTCTGAGACTGGCTATTATACAGCCTGTAACCATTTAAGAGTAGAGACACATTTTAAGTTAATATAATGTTCATCTAGTCTATTTTTAAACATTGCAAATGAAGTTGTAGTCCTAACTGATAATGGTGGCTTATTGCAGATCTTCTCTGTTCTAATGTATGATTATTATTGACAATAATATGAAATTTGACAAACACATAGCTCATACAATAACCAAAGTCAGGAAAAAACTAGGTACTCTTTACAGATGTAAAAACTTCCTAACCAACAACAATAAAGTTACCCTAGCTCATATCCATCTTCTCCCTACCCTACTGTACACTTCTCCTGTACTAAATAATCCAAACAAGAGCGATTTAAACAAGCTATCAGCATACTACAACAAAATAGCAAAATTCGCCACAAACTCCTCCTACCGACCCACCACTGTCAAGCCCTAAAACAGCTTTCCTGGCTGGAACTCCGAAACACCTTAGCTCTAAACCAAATTCTTCAACTCACCAAATACTGTACCAACCTGACAAAACTCCAGCCTTACAAGACCTGATCACCCTGTACTCCAATAACTGAGAACTTAGATCCACTAACAAGGCACTAATCGCAATCTCCAAAAGCCATTACAGCTCTGGTGACTCCCTGTATTCTAGCAACATTGGCAAGACTTGGAACTCCTTACCACTACAAATCAGGGTACAACCTAACAAAGTCATCTTCAAAAAACAGCTTATTTCCCACCTAAACAACTCCTGGACATGCAACTGCCTAGCACCTGCCTGACATATTCTAACACCTTTCCCCTACCCACTATCCAACCTCTTCTTTAAAACTCCCACAGATGCACTATATCTTATCACACATTACTTACCAACTCACCACCACCTACTCCCCACTGTCCCATCTATATCCACTAACTCTCCACTAGACTAAGTTGAAAAGCTTTCCCTTAAAAGGTCAATTAACCTCATACAAACTTTTGTATAGTATCCTCCTTTTACAAACTGGCAGTATTTTTAGTTTTCCTTTCTTCTCTTATCTTCATTACATCTTCAAGATTATCTGGCTAATATTTTTTTCTTTTTTCTTTCTTGTCTTATCTCCACTACATCTTCAAGATTATCTATACTTAACATACTGTATGAACAACAATCATATGGTACTACCTGCTATACTTTTAATTGTATGTCTAAACCACTATGCTTATGTAAATATCTTATGCAATCATATGTTATTATCTGCTATATTTTATAACTATATGTCTAAACCACAATGCTCATGTAAATATCTTATGTATAGTATGTTAGCAATTGTTCTGGAGCTTTTCTCCCTGGGCCACCACTGAAAAAGAACAGCTCTGTCCAGTCGGACCACCCCGGTAAACAAATGTAAAATAAATTAAATAAATAAATAAAAAGGCCTTGCCTTTATTCTAGTTCCCCAAATTGTCAACATAAAGGAAATATGTCATTTGTGGTGATTCTATCAAGCCAAGAGGAAGCTAAGATTGTATTCTATTACATCACAAATTAAATGCTTTAAAGGCACTGATGAGTTCTCTTCCCACCAGTCTGTACCTCACTCGATAGAGATGTAGTAATTCCAAAGTGGATTCTCAAGTTCCTTGAACTCTGTGAATGACCTAGGAAAACTGTATTATATGTACTCAATTTTTATTACACTTGCTGTAGTATACTTGTAGAAGGCAGCTTCATATATGATTTTTGGTTTTAGAAAAACTGTATATATTGGCAATTGTACCTCTCTAGTACATGAAATAATTAATCTGTGCATTAGAATACTGACTATGCCTTTTTACAAATTTATTGGAACATGACAGCCAAAAGTTAGTTCAGAAGTAATAGTAATTCCACATTTTTTATAGCAATGTACTGCCTGGAAAGTGTTCCCATTGATGGCACATAGCAGTTTCTCATTGTCTCTGCCAAAATGCAGAGCAGTGCACTTACAAATATTAAACTCAAGTGTGCTAACAGCTGGCCAGTGTACCAGCATTTCTAAGAATGACTTGCAGGATCCATTGGTCTGATGGAGAAGTAATAGAGGATGTTATTACAAATTTGGATAATGGCTATAAAATGTTACAAGTTAAAGATCCTAAAACTGATCCCTGAGGTAAACAATGGATTATTACACAGGGATCATAGGTTAGTAAGTGTCTACTAGGCTAACGACCACAAAGGCCATTTTAAGCCTAGCCCTAAATCCCAAATCTCTGACAAGTTCTGATACCCTTGATAAGTGTAAGCATGGTCCTGGGAGATTAACCATTTACAGGTGACCAGTGTCCATTAGAGACATAGGTACCAAACCAGGAATTAATTTCTGGTTTCCCATTCAATTGCCCAAGTTACACATGAATTGGGTTAGGGAGGAACTCTCCTTCACATGGATGGGAGCCTGTTCCATAGGGGTCTATATTACCATGTCGAAAGACGTGTTTGCCGAACACGTCTTAATTGACACGGAAATATTGGCCTGCTAAAAACCCATACGGCTGAGTCAGCAATTTTTTCACAGGGAAAAAAATCACTCAACTGTACACAAAAAAAAAAACACACTTTCAAACCCTACAACATGGAGGGATTTGTTCCCTCACCCCCCAACTAAATATACCAATGCCAAGATCACACTACAGAGGGGAAAAGGGCAAATTCCCTATGACGGCAGAGCGATTTTTTCCCATGGGAAAAAAATTCACTGACTTGGCCATTCTGGATTTTAACAGGTCAATATTTCCATGTCGACTTAAGACATGTTCGGCGAACACGTCTTTCGACACAGTAATATAGACCCTTCCATAGATGGCATAATCTCTGGAATACATACCTGTCTCGCCAGCAGGTCCTATTTATATCACAGGCAAGGTTTAAGTCTTTAGAATGGGTAATTCTGGTGCTGTTTGTTTTGTGGATATGCAGGAGGTCCATCAGAGTGGGGTCTGACAATGCCCTGTATGCCAGGCATAGATCTCCCCTCAAAAGCCTGAAGGAGACAGAATACATTGATAGGGCCTTGAGGTGGTCTGCATAGGACATTTTACTTACACCCTGTATTCTTTAAGCAAGGAACTTCTGTGGACATTCCAATTGGTGGATATGCCTGGTTAGGTACATTCCAAAGGGGGCATTGTACTCAGTGATAGGTCTGCTGAATGCTGAACACAGTGGAACAATGACTTCCTTGGACTTAGATGCCATACCTTTGTTTATAAGTTGCGCAACATAGAATGATTTCCTCTCTCCTGTAGACATGTGATGGTCTAAGGCTATATTACTATCTATGTGTGTCCCTAACTCCCTGACTACTGAGTCAGCTCTAAAGGCTGTGTTGTCAATATGATAGTTACTGGGGATAGATGACTTCCCAAAGGATACTATACGTATTTCTTGGCATTTAGTTTTAGTCCATGACTCTGACACCAGTTGTTTGTCTGTGTCACCCCCTCCTGGAGGATATTTGTGTCAATGTGAGATTCAATGACAGCTCCTAATTTGCAATCATCTGCAAATTTAGTCAGCCAGAGACCACTGACATTGGCCTTGACTTCTGAGAAGTAAATGCCAAAAAGAAGTGATCCAAGGACTGATCCCCGAGGGACTCCACTTGTGACTGGCCTCTTTGTAGAGGTGGACTCCCCAAGTCTAACTTCCTGGGTCCTGTCTGTCAGCCAGCTGGCTATCCACCAGGTAACATACAGGTCTGTACCTAATCTCCTGAGTTTGTCAACAATGCCCAAGTGGGATATTGTGTCAAATGCCTTGGCTAGGTCAAGGTAGGCAGGGTGACTGATTCTGCCCTCATCCATTGCTTTGGTGACCTTCTCAAATAGGTCCACCAGGTTGAGTAGGCATGGTCTGCCCTTGATGAAACCAGACTGGGTTGGGTCCAGTGACTGGATCTATTGATCATCTCCATGATAATTTTTTCCATGGCTTTACATATAAGACTAGTGAGACTTATGGGTCTGTAGTTTCCAGGCTTCAAGACAAGTGAAGTGCAACTACTCAGATGGAACATTATGGTGAGTACATAACTTCTTTATATGTAGTTTACTTCATTTCATCTTCAACCTGTAGGACAGAGTCCCCAGCTACTAAACTCCTGGGTGGCCCTCATGGAAGGATATTCCGGAGCACTGCGGAGCCAAAGGATGATCTGCTTCTATATGTTAAATCCAATTTATAATGGGAGATAAACATATGAGATGAGGACCAAGTAGCTGCAGAACAAATGTCATCCAAGGACACCCTAGACCAGAAAGCTGCAGATGTGGCCATAGACCTAGTGGAATGAGCTTTAATCTGACCTGAAGGAGACATGCCTTTGTCCTAGTAGACCTGCAGAATGCATGAAGAAATCCATCTAGCTATCATGACCTTGGAAATAAGTTTGCCCAAAAAGGGTCTACAGCACAAAACAAACAATTGATCAGATTTACGAAAATTTTTTGTCCTGTGTAAACAGAATCGTAACTGTCTGTGAATATCCAACATGTGTAGTTTGTATTCCATCCTGTTGGTAAAATTGGGAAAGAACACAGGCAAATTTATAGTCTGATTGATATTGACTGGTGATACCACCTTAGGAAGAAAGGATGGATTGGTTCGAAGGGAAACTCTATATTTATGAAAAATCATGTACGGGAATTTTATGGATATGGTCTGTAATTCCAAAACCCTTCTAGCAGAGGTAATAGCGACCAGAAAAGCTGTTTTCCACGGTAGAAATTTTAGATCAACAGTAGTGGCAGGCTCGAAAGGCAGGGTGACCAGAGCTTGGAGAACCATAGTAAGGTCCCACAGGGGGACAGGATCTTTGACCAGGGGGCATAGCAAGACGTTGCCTTTCATGAAGGCTTTATACATTCTAGAAGATGCCAAGGATGTAGAATTCTCTCCCACAGGAAAATGAGAAATGGCAGCCAATTTAACTTTGGCAGTAGAAGAAATAGTTCCGTGCTGGAAAATATTGCTATTAAATCAAGAATAGTGAAAATAGGAGCTGTGAAAGGATCTAAACTCCTCCGAGAGGCCCAGAAAGAAAAACGTTTCCATTTGCTGCGATAAACCTTTCTGGTTGAAGACTTATGAGCAGCTACCAAAATAGACTTAATTGAGGAGGAAAGTCTGGGAGTCCTAGCAATCATGGGAACTGGAGCAGCCAAGCCGGGAGCTTCAGGCTGTCCAGATTCGGATGAGGCACCCCCGATGGGTGTGAAATCAGATCCTGAAAGGGATCTAGGATCCATGAAGGAGCCAGAAGGTGAGACCAAAGGAAGGGAAACCATACCTGGTGAGGCCAGAATGGGGCAATTGAGGATCACCTTGCTCCCCAGTCGACAAGCTTTCTGCAGAAACCTCGGGATGAGAGGAACTGGTGGGTAAGCATACAGAAGACCGGGAGGCCAAGCATGAACTAGACCATCTCTAGGGGACCCCCCAGAGTGAAAAACCTGCTGCACTTTGCAGTGGAAGGAGATGCGAAGAGATCGCAGCAAGGTTGACCCCACTCGCTGAAGATCTGTTCCACTACTGACAGATTCAGAGACCACTCGTAAGGCATCAGAATGGTCTGACTTAGCCTGTCCGCTAGAATGTTGGACCATCCTGGAATGTGCGCTGCGAAAAGAAAGTGACTGGTGGAGATTGCCCATTCCCACACTCTCATGGCCTCGCGACAAAGGGGATAAGATTTGGTCCCTCCCTGTTTGTTGATGTACCAGACTACCAACATTTTGTCTGATTGAATAGCAATCGTCCCCGAGGATGAAAGGCATGAAGGGCCTGCAATGCTAGAAGGACCACCCTCATCTCTAGGACACTGATATGCAAACTGGTCTCTATGGGGGACCACAGGCCTTGGACTGTCCTGCCCGAACAATGCCCTCCCACCAAAGTTGGGAGGCATCCATGGTCACTGTGGCTTGGGCCAGGGCTGGAATTAAGGGTCGTCCCTCCAAAATGTCCAGAGAGCTCATCCACCATATGAGGGAAGACCAACATACTTGACTTAGGTGGATAGGATAGGATAGTGGTAAATCCAACAGGGATCACTGAACTGCCAAAGTCCCCTGAAGAATCCACATGTGTAGTTGGGCACATGGAGGCTAGGGCCCTCAATACAGATTCCACTGTTGGGAGATGAGAATGGTAAATTAGGGAAACATACATCCTGAGGTTTTGAACTCTCTGTGAGGTCAGGAACACTTTTCCCTGGAGTGTCTATCCTGGCACCAATTTAGTTTATCACTTGTACTGGCTCTAGTAGAGATTTGGATGTGTTGAGTGTGATAAAGTAGTCCTTGATTTGGGAAAGTAGACACCTGGTGGGAGCAGTGAGGAGCCAGTCATCTAAGTACAGATAGACCTGAATCCCCTGAAGCCTCAGGTGAACCGCTACCACTGCTATCACTTTGGTAAACACCCTGGGGGCTGTGGTGAGACCAAAGGGTAGGGCTCAAAATTGGTAATGAATGGCCCCTAGCTGGAAGTGGAGGAACCCCCTGGAGCTTCTGTGCATTTTTACATGATAGTAAGCATCCTGGAGATCTAACGAGCACATCCAGTTGCTCTCTTGCAGGTATGGCATGATGGAATGTAGTGTGACCATCTGGAACTTTTCTTTGGCCACTGACAGGTTCAGGGTAGAGATGTCCAGAATGGGCCTTAAGTCCCCTGTTTTCTCTGGAACCAAAAAGTACCAGGAGTAGAAGCCCGATCTGGACTGATCTGGGGATATGGTTTTGATGGCTCATTTTCCTAGCAACTTCGAAATTTCCTGTGCTGCTGCCTCCCTTTGTGTGGGTGGAATGTCAGTGAGGTGTTTGGGAGGTGTTGGAGAACCCACAAAGGGGATAGAATATCCTCTGGATATGATTTGTAGCACCCAGTGGTCTGTTGTTATGGACTCCCATGCAGCAGGGTGCAAGGACAATCATCCTCCAACTGCCTCCAGAGTAGAGCAATCGGGCAACCCCTCAGGGTTGCTGCTTGGGTCTGTCCGAGAAAGGTTCTCAAGACCTGACGTTTCAAGGACCCCCTCGGCCTCTGGGCCGGAGTCCATTCTGTCCCCCTCTGTCTCTGGGGGAAAAAGAGCCCTGAGTGTCCCAGAAATACTGAGACTTCCAGAACCACATCTTCTTTTGCCCTCTCTGGTTCCGGGAAAAGGACCTTTGAGGGTTAGAGAAGCAGATCCTGATGGCAAACAGTGTCTTTCCGTCCTTTTCACTCTGGAATAGCATCTCATTGATGGTCTTACCAAACAGAGTTGAGCCATCATAAGGGGCACTGGCAAAGAATGCCTTAAAGGGTTCGGTAAATTGGCACAACCTGAGCCAGGCATTATGGGAGAGGAGTCACATGGACGTATTTGATACTGCTCTCAAAGTGGCCATTTTCATGGAGAATGAAGCCTTGCCTTCCTGCGACATGGACTTGGGTGGAGACTCCTCCAGCTCCTTTACCAGGTCACATTGGAGTCTCATGACATGGGCCAAGTAGTTCAGCACCCTTATTGAAAAGGTAGCTGAAGCATACACCTCCTTCCCTAACATGTCCATCATCTGAGACTCTCAGTCAGGAGGGTGAACCAAGGAACATTCCTGAGATAGTTCCCTTTTTGTGGCTGCTGCTACCACCATGGCATCCACTGGGGAGCCTTTGTTCCAGGAAGACCTGTCTATAGGGGGACTCAAAACTTTATCGGAGTGCTTGGGGATCGGCTCCATGGTTTTAGTTTCCTTCCACGCCTGCGAGGTGATCAAATCCACTAAAGGATCCATGGGGGGCACCCAAGATATAGATGGGCCCATGCTGAAGGCCTCCAGAAACACAGACTCATCAGAGAAGGGCTTGGGGGCAGACCAACCTCCCCACTTTTGCAGGATCTTCATGATGTCTCCAAAGGAGACATCATTGGGAGGTGACCTTGGGGGGCCCTCCCCCTCATCTAAGTCTGTGTCCTCAGTTAGGGACTCCGGGGAGTCCAAGTGCCTCCTCTTACACATATGCTTGTGAGGCACATCTCCCGTGGGTCTCTCCGGGGAGTGCTCGCAAGCCATCTGTTCCTCTGGGGGAACCGTCTGGGGCCCTTTGGGCACAGGCTGTCCCTCTGGTAAGATGACGGGGACCATAGACAGAGCCAAGAGGGTCTGGATGGAGTCTGAGGGGGCGGTTTGGGGCCTCAATCTGATGGAGAGGACCACCACATCGAACGCCTAAGGAGAGTGGACTTCCTGTGAAGCCAATAAGGAGGCTGGTCTCCCTGGGTCCGATGCGAGAATTGGAGCCAAAATGAAGTGGCTGGAGCTCCGAGAGAGGGAACCTGGACTGACAACGTTGGAGCCGATGGTAAGGGTTCCATTCCCTTGGATCTGACCCCCAGGTTCAGGCTCAGAGAGCGGCTCGGATCCAAACTGGTCGATCCGAGATGCTCCAGGCAGCTGTCGGCGTCAAGGATGCATAGACTATCGGCGCCGACACCCTGACTAAGGCCAACCTTGGATCCGAGAACTCCAAAGCCAAAGGTTGGATCGGGGAAGGAGTAATAGGTTGAAATAAAGGAAGCGAGCTGCCCCATCCTGTGGGAAGGGGGGCTGGCAAGACCCCCATCTGGATCTGTGTACGGATAAAGTGGCTCATCATCTTATCCAGATCCATGTCTGAGAGAGAACGGGTCGACCAAGACAAGGCCACAGACTCCGACCTGGCCGGTCGGGGAGCTGAGGCCTTGGAGACTGGGCGTGCCTCCTCTAGCTCCAGGGAGAACCTCGGAGACCGGAGCCAAGGGGAGTAATGGATCAGAGCAGACTTGCTTGGTGATGAGAGGTCCAGAGACCTCTTCCTCTTCTCCTTTGTCCTCGACTCTCTCTCCCACTCTCTACCCCTCCTCTGCTCCACGACCACAGGCTTAGAAGTGGGAGTTTGAGTCCCAGCCTGGAAGGGAGGGGAGGCCAGAGGCAGAGAAGCAGGAGAGGCAGTCATGGCAGCCACATTGACTGAAGCCGAGGACGAGGAGAGAGGATCAGTGGCAGGGAGAAGCCCTTTGAGGGCCAACTTGGCCTTTCTGTCCTTCAAGGCTCGGGGGTTGAACCCCGCACAAATGCAACAATCAACATTCAGGTGGGTCACACCTAAACACAATACACACAGAGTGTGGCCATCCAATGGGGAGAGCTTATGGCCACACTCTGTGCAGCACTTAAAGATAAGCTTTTCAGCCATGCTTACAGAAGAAAGCGAGAGAACAAACAAAAAACTTTCTTCCTATAAACTGGCAACAAACCCACTCACCACACTAGACTGCCTAAAAAAGGGGGGTACCACAGACAAACTACACTATCTACTACAAGCCTACACATGATGCCAAAGCAATGGGAGCAGAAAAAGGGTACCTATACTAATCTAAAATGGCTAAATAAACAGAAAACTTTAGGAAACTTACAATCCAAAACCACCCTGCTAGCTGGAGCTCTAGAGACATGAGGTTTCACAAATCGCGGCAAACGTGATCTGGGGATGGAAGGCAAGAGAGGTGTATTGTGGGTAGGGGAGGAGTCTGGAGCTTGGACCTGATGCTAATAATCTTTGCCGGCTCAGATCCGATATGGATCCATATTCTCACAGGTTGAAGTTCAAATTAAGTAAACTACTTCAGATCGGTAATTTAGAACAGAAAGAGCAAATTGGTTTATAGACTGGATTTTGTTCCTAGATGTCAGAGCTGTTTTCAACATTAATTTTAGTCTTCTAAAATATTCTTTACTGAGTTTTGTTTATATTTGTTCATGTTTTATTGTCGCTCATTCATCAATTCCTAAATACTTATACACTCCCTGCTACTCGGGTTCCTTTATATCACTTTCCTGTCCCAGACTGATATTTTCTTGGTGCTGCTCCTTTCCTGCTTTAAAGGCTGCTTTTGCACATTTATCAAGACCAAATAACATTCTTATATAATCTGAGAAAGTTTTGACCACTTTCAGTTGTGCTTTCAGCTCCTCATCTGACGGACTATAAAGTTTTAAATCATCCACAAAAAGAATATTAGAAGTCTTTATACTTTGTTGTTGTCTGGGAGCCAAATTGTACCTATAATCTTATCTGTTAAGTAGACAGCTTAATAGGTTAAGAGTAAGACAAAAGAGCAGCAGTGACAAAGAATCATCCTAGAATATCCTCCTTTGAATTTTTATCCCTGGGATAATAATCTGTCCTTTATCATGGCTTAGCTACAAAGTGGTTTGCCACTGTTTCATGGTCACTGTAATGTAATTGATCAGTGTAGGGTGTATATTATACATCTGTAAGCACTTCTTTATCCATGAATGTGAGATTTTATCAACTGCTTTTTTGTAATCTATCCATGTCACACTTAGATTCTTCCCCTTTTTACAATTCTCCATTATGACTTTATTTAACAACAAATGTCCTTTGTTCTATGTGACTTTCTTTTGTTGCCGTTTTGTTCTATTTCATGATTGAGTTTTCTTCTAAATGCCTATAAACTCTGGCAGCATCAATTCTAGTATATAGTTTATACATAGCCTGAAGGCAAGTTATCAGTCTATAGTTAAGTAGTCATTATTCAGGGATAAATCTTTCTGTAGCAATGTTAATACTTTTAGCCAAACGTTAGGTATTGCATCTGGGCCTGAGGTTTTCAAATCAGGAGCTTTTCTTAATTTTGTTTCAATTTCTCTGGCCGTTGCTTCATCCCATTTCATATCCTGTATATTTAAACTTCTTACTGCTTCTTTTGCTTCTTCCATCCATTCATAATCTTTATTAGATTCCACAGGGTCTTCATAAATATTTCTCCAAAATGTGTCTATTAATTCTTTTTTTTTTTTGGTGGTGTTTCTATTCCTTTGCTTTGTTTCCCAATTCTGTATAAAACTTTTTTGGGTCATCAATGAATTGCTTATTTTGTACTTTTTCTTTATATTTATCTGCATATCTTCTAAGTTTTTCTGCCTGTGCTAATATCTTTAGTTTATTTCCAATAGCATATGACAGAGCCTGGTCTGTTCCAATACTACACATTGCTTTTATCACATCTATCTTTCTAAGTATTTTTGTTGATCTGTTCTCTCTTCTATACTCTTCTAACAGTAACACTTTTCTTAATTGTAAACGAATAGCTGTAGATGAAAGCTAAGTACTCAGGAAAAATCTCCAGGCAGTCGAATGAAAGAATTCACTTTATTAATAAACCACACTAAAATAGATTAACGCTCTTCTAGCTATAATACTCGCGTTTTCATCTCACAAATGTGTGACTTCATCAGATGTAAGGTAGTTGTGCAATAAACATTTAAATATAGAAATGTCTTACTAATTAAAAAAATGTACCAATAACAATCAATTTCCACATTTTGAAATGCCCTATCGGCTTCAATTTCTCATGAATATTCATGAGCATTAAATTAATTATTAAACATCTCCTTGGTGCACACAGACCCGTATTCCAAAAGACATACATTCCTCTGTATTCTTACTCACACTGTTATGCCATATACTGGATAAAAGTTTATCTCAATGTTAGGCTTGCATCTGCCATTAAATATATTCCAAGTTAACTTAAAACCATACAGTGTATTAACATTACATGCTTATAAAAAATGTTTAGTTTGTAAAATCCTTAATCACTTCTTAATACAAAAGGAAAGTTAATGTTGTCTGTGCCACATCCAATTAGCATGAAAGTTAAAAATGCTTAAAAAATGTAACTGTGTATGTATATGTATATAAATAAAAATTAAAAATATCTAAAATATATATAAATAAATATATAAATATATAAATATATGTATAGAGATAGGAATAAATATAAAGTGCATCAAGTGTATTTTGAAACTAAAAACTAATAGCAAGACAAATATTGTATGCCTTGCAAATATTAGATTTAAAGAGACATAATAAATATATCTAATAAATTTCATGAAGTCTTTGTTGTTAATTTATATGAGGTTGGGGATGAAATTCCAAACTGAAATAAAAAAGTTTTATTTTTATTTTATGATATTACCATGTTGTTTATTTAATTCTTCTATAGTCTACTACCCTCTAGTGTTAAAATCTGGGATCCAGTAGTTTAAATTTTATTTGCTTTTAGTCTTAGTATAGCTCCTATGGATATATAGTCGTTTAATCCTGGGCTTTTACTAGCGTCTAAATATACCTGCCACCAAAGCTCCCTACTTTCTAATGTGTCTTCCCATGGGCCTCCCCTGGGATCAATCTGAATCTGTTCTAATACAAAAAACAAGTAGGTTGCGCCTGAACAAATTTTTGTGTGTTTATAAAGGGCGTTTGTTTCTCTTTCTTTTTTAATGTCATAATTATGTTCATAGACCCTCCTTTTTAGTGGTCTCTCTGTCTTTCCAATATAGAAAGATTGACATTTTTGGCAGGTCGCTAAATATACTACTCTTTGGGTTTCACAATTATAATACCTGAAACTTTTTATTGTTTTATTTCTGCTCTCCAAGTGTATTTCTTCCTTATTTATTATAAAAATACACTGGGGGCATCTTCCACACTTGAAAGTTCCTACTAGTTCACCCAAATTCATTCTCCTGAATTTCCCTATTCTTTCTAGCATATTCTTAATATTAGGTGGATTTTTATAAACAATTTTAGGTACTATCTCTCTAACCTCTTCAATATCAGTATAAGTTAGGAATGTTTTCCATTCTCTATTAAATATTCCTCCTATATCTTTGTTTAGGGAGTTATACTCTAATATTAGTCTTCTTTGATGACTTTCTGCTTCACCATCTATTTTTCTTGTGTTCTCTGTCCTTTCATTCCCTAAACCAATGGCAATATTTCTTTCTGTCCCTTTGATAGGATGAAATCTTCCACTTCTACCTATTTCCACTTCTTTCCTTATATTTTTTATAAATTCACTGGGATAACCTTTTTCTAAAAACATATTTTCTAATCTATCACATTCTTCATGAAAATCCTCTTGTCTACTTGTCATCCTAGACCCCCTCACAAATTGTCCTTTTAAGATGTTTTTCTTACTATGGAAGGGGTGTGCACTTTCAAAGTGTAAAAAAGAATTAACATACGTTGGTTTCCTGTATACCTTTGTTTCAAAATTACTCTTGTACTTATAAATCTCTACATCTAAGTAATTTAATATTTCCTTATTTATAGTATACGTGAATTTCAAGAAGCTTGTGGTAGTATTTAAATAGTCCATGAATTCAAAAAAGTCATTTGTATCCCCTATCCAAAACATAACCATATCGTCCAAATATCTATGGTAAAGTACCCATTTATCTTTATATTTGGAATTTATGATATATTTTTCTTCCCATCTGGATAGTACTAAATTCGCATATGTGGGAGCGCATGCCGCTCCCATTGAAACTCCAGATTTTTGCTTGTAATATTCACCATTGAAAATTAAATAATTATTTTTCAATATCACATCCATAAAACTAACTGTAGCTATTTTTTCTTCTTGAGTCATAGTATTGTCAAAAAAAATACTTTCTTCAAACAATTTCATTCCTTCATGATACGGAATACAAGAGAACAAATCAACTATGTCTATAGTTATAAATGTAATGTCTTCTCTAAAAACATTAGGTGTTATTTCCCTTAGGAAGTCCCAAGAATCTTTTAAAATAATACTGTTGTTTACCCATATATGCTTTGCTTTTGTGTCTACATATTTGGCTAGTGGAACTGTCATAGCCCCTGCTGCTGACACTATGGGTCTTAAAGGGGGATTTTCCTGATTTTTATGTATTTTGGGTATGCCGAAGATTGTGGCTACCCTTGTTTTTTCCACCTTTAGATAATTAACAGTTTTGATGTCTATAACTTTTTCTAAATGTAAATCATGAATTAATATTCCGATTTTTTTATGTGCCGTCTCAACCTCTTGTTTTGAAACTACACAATAATTATTTTCATTGTTTAGGATGGTATTCATCTTTGCTTCATACAAAATCTTATCCATTATCATAATCCCACCCCCTTTATCAGGTTTCATGATTCTCACTGTTTTATCATCTACAATTTCTTTCAATAATTCGTTCTCTTCCCTTGTCAAATTCTGATAGAAGTAAGTTCCTTTCTTAGCACATTTCTTTCTTATTTCCCTTTCCATTACCATTTCCAAGTTCTTAATTTGTGGTAAAAGGGGAGGATTGTATGTTGATTTCCTATTTAATTCCTTAATTTCTTTGTTTTCTCTATAATCTTTTTTATTAAAGCCAGCTCTAGAAGCCAAAATAGTTAGGTTAATTTTCCTTAAAGAAAGTTTCATATCTATTATAGTACTAGCCATGTCACCTTTTTTGGATGGGATGTATTTTAATCCTTTACTAAATAGACTAAAATGTTTCTTGTCAAGCGTGTAAGTACTAAAATTGTATATAGAAAATCCCTCAAAACAGTTTTTAACATCTTCCCTAATAATATTGTTGTCCCCTACCTCGTAATTAACATTATTTTCAGCAACTGTATCAGTATTAAAATTCAAATTAAAATTAAAATTAAAATTAATGTCATTTCCCACTTCGTAATTGGTCTCAAGTACAGAATCAAGATTTTGTTCTTGACCCATGTCCAAATGGGTGAGGGTATTTAATGACTGAATCTCCCTCTTCCCCTTTTCCCCCCTCGTGTCTGAAAATTCATTCTCTTATCATTTTCTTGTTCAAAGAATATTTCATGGTTTTCATTTCCAAGGGGGGGGGAAATCTATGTCATATAGTTGCTCTTCTATTCTTTCCCTGTTGTAATTCCTACTATTCCTCCTTTGGTATTTACTTACATTTTTATTGTTATTATTATTATTATTATTGTTATTGTTGTAATTATTATTTGTGTTATAATTGTTACCATAATTCTTACTACCTTTAAAATATTTTTGTAAAGGTTTGGGGTAACTCAAATCATTTGCATATTCATAAATGTCCCTATTTAATTTGTTCCATTTACGTTGTATAATTTCATCAAATTTCAAATCTATGTCACTTCTAATTTTAAAATATTTCTCCTTCTCTTCTTTGATACCAAAAATCATATCACTTTTAATACATAAATCAATTTCAACAATGTCCCTATCTAAAAGTATTAACTTTCTCTCATTCTCATCAATAATATGTTGCACAACTTCCAAACCACATTTGTTAAACGTTTTCAATAAATTTTCATAAAAAACAGTCCCCATTTGCACATTATTGGGGTATTTACATATACGAAGTCCTTTTGGGACTATTTCCTTTTTAATGCATTCCTTCAAATAGGCATTTTCAATACTACATGTTCTATATTGTAGCATTAATTTATACAATTTCTCCAGTTTAGTACTATATGTGTCACCATCTGCAACACTTTTTCTCATATAGTCAGTATTTTGGAAATTAAAGTTCTTTTGAAGCCACTCATTAGTGGTTGTAGTATTAGTAACAGTACCTGGTGTGGTTTTAGGTCTAGCTCCTAAGTCCTTGTGCATCGTTCCCCTTTGACCGGAACCACTACTTCCTTCACCGAAAATATTCGGCGTGTTACGAGGATCAAAATCAGAATTTTGTAAAGTTCCTAGGTCGCCGGCGTCCTCGTTCTCACCCATAAGCTCCCTCTTCCTTTTGTGCTGCTGTTGAACTAACCCTTCGGTTCCTTGCGGTCTGTCATCACTTCTTAACAGAATTACGTTCGAGCACACTGGTGTAAGTAGATTCACAAGTTCCGTAAGCTGACCTATTAACTTCCTGGTCAAACCAAGTTCTTCCTGCCCTTCTAGATTCATAGTGTAGGTAAGGCAGGCTACTACCCTTTGTTCTCTGAGTACTCACACAAATCAAACCAATAACCTCCGTAGTGTAAAGCTTCTACAGCGGAAAAACGAACTTGTAAACGAATAGCTGTAGATGAAAGCTAAGTACTCAGGAAAAACCTCCAGGCAGTCGAATGAAAGAATTCACTTTATTAATAAACCACACTAAAATAGATTAACGCTCTTCTAGCTATAATACTCGCGTTTTCGTCTCACAAATGTGTGACTTCATCAGATGTAAGGTAGTTGTGCAATAAACATTTAAATATAGAAATGTCTTACTAATTAAAAAAATGTACCAATAACAATCAATTTCCACATTTTGAAATGCCCTATCGGCTTCAATTTCTCATGAATATTCATGAGCATTAAATTAATTATTAAACATCTCCTTGGTGCACACAGACCCGTATTCCAAAAGACATACATTCCTCTGTATTCTTACTCACACTGTTATGCCATATACTGGATAAAAGTTTATCTCAATGTTAGGCTTGCATCTGCCATTAAATATATTCCAAGTTAACTTAAAACCATACAGTGTATTAACATTACATGCTTATAAAAAATGTTTAGTTTGTAAAATCCTTAATCACTTCTTAATACAAAAGGAAAGTCAATGTTGTCTGTGCCACATCCAATTAGCATGAAAGTTAAAAATGCTTAAAAAATGTAACTGTGTATGTATATGTATATAAATAAAAATTAAAAATATCTAAAATATATATAAATATATAAATAAATATATAAATATATAAATATATAAATATATGTATAGAGATAGGAATAAATATAAAGTGCATCAAGTGTATTTTGAAACTAAAAACTAATAGCAAGACAAATATTGTATGCCTTGCAAATATTAGATTTAAAGAGACATAATAAATATATCTAATAAATTTCATGAAGTCTTTGTTGTTAATTTATATGAGGTTGGGGATGAAATTCCAAACTGAAATAAAAAAGTTTTATTTTTATTTTATGATATTACCATATTGTTTATTTAATTC
This sequence comes from Protopterus annectens, assembly GCF_019279795.1. NCBI lineage: Eukaryota > Metazoa > Chordata > Ceratodontiformes > Protopteridae > Protopterus > Protopterus annectens. Next base: position 903,953,913 of record NC_056727.1, on the reverse strand, counting down.
TTCTATAGTCTACTACCCTCTAGTGTTAAAATCTGGGATCCAGTAGTTTAAATTTTATTTGCTTTTAGTCTTAGTATAGCTCCTATGGATATATAGTCATTTAATCCTGGGCTTTTACTAGCGTCTAAATATACCTGCCACCAAAGCTCCCTACTTTCTAATGTGTCTTCCCATGGGCCTCCCCTGGGATCAATCTGAATCTGTTCTAATACAAAAAACAAGTAGGTTGCGCCTGAACAAATTTTTGTGTGTTTATAAAGGGCGTTTGTTTCTCTTTCTTTTTTAATGTCATAATTATGTTCATAGACCCTCCTTTTTAGTGGTCTCTCTGTCTTTCCAATATAGAAAGATTGACATTTTTGGCAGGTCGCTAAATATACTACTCTTTGGGTTTCACAATTATAATACCTGAAACTTTTTATTGTTTTATTTCTGCTCTCCAAGTGTATTTCTTCCTTATTTATTATAAAAATACACTGGGGCATCTTCCACACTTGAAAGTTCCTACTAGTTCACCCAAATTCATTCTCCTGAATTTCCCTATTCTTTCTAGCATATTCTTAATATTAGGTGGATTTTTATAAACAATTTTAGGTACTATCTCTCTAACCTCTTCAATATCAGTATAAGTTAGGAATGTTTTCCATTCTCTATTAAATATTCCTCCTATATCTTTGTTTAGGAGTTATACTCTAATATTAGTCTTCTTTGATGACTTTCTGCTTCACCATCTATTTTTCTTGTGTTCTCTGTCCTTTCATTCCCTAAACCAATGGCAATATTTCTTTCTGTCCCTTTGATAGGATGAAATCTTCCACTTCTACCTATTTCCACTTCTTTCCTTATATTTTTTATAAATTCACTGGGATAACCTTTTTCTAAAAACATATTTTCTAATCTATCACATTCTTCATGAAAATCCTCTTGTCTACTTGTCATCCTAGACCCCCTCACAAATTGTCCTTTTAAGATGTTTTTCTTACTATGGAAGGGGTGTGCACTTTCAAAGTGTAAAAAAGAATTAACATACGTTGGTTTCCTGTATACCTTTGTTTCAAAATTACTCTTGTACTTATAAATCTCTACATCTAAGTAATTTAATATTTCTTAATTGCTTTATAGTTTTCTCTGTTCGATACTTCTATGATGGCATTTGATTTCTTCCCTTCCTTTCCCTTACTGTCCTATATTTTTGTGGAAAGATTTTATCTATCATTAGTTTTGTTGCACAATAATATAGCCTATTTACTTCTGTTATATCACATGAATTATTATGAACAGTCTTGATTACTGTGTTCATTAGATTTATCAGACTTTTAACATTTTGGGTCTTATTGACTTTATGTAATCTATTTCTTTCATCAGTTTTAATATATATATACATATATATATATATATATATATATATATATATATATACATATATATATATATATATATATATATATATATATATATATCCATCTCTGTTAAATCAAGCACCTCTACCCTTAGATCTTTTTCTTCTTAATTGATGGCACATTCTTTTTTCTCTGTTTCCTGCAGGCATCCTACAGAAAGTTTGAGAACATCTTCCTGTGACATATTGTCTTCAGCTGCATCCTGTGTCATCCTGTGTCATCCATTGCTCTTTCATAAGGGAACTCACTGACCTATCACTCCACAACATTGACTGCATCAGAGTTGAGACCATTTCCTTTTCCTTCCCTTGCTGTGCAGCTCCAACTGAATTTTTAAGCTGGTTTTCTACTGAAGGCTCCAGGCTATCTTCATGTGGCAACTGATCAGATTATTCCCATTCTACCTGTTTCTCCTTAATTTGTGTTCCATTATGCTGTGACATTACCAGAGTTGGATGTTCTACACTAAATGCTTCACTTTGTAGATAATCAATAACTTCAGTTTTTTTTTTGCTTCTCCATTACAAATAGTCTTTTCTACTTTCCCCTTTGTTTTCTTATTTTTTCTATTGTAAAATGTTCCATATCTGAAACCATTGCCTGTGTTTCACTTTAAATAACTTGGTGCTGCTTTTTTTGCATTGATTAGTTTTGCTTTCTGCTTTGCATAAATATTTTTATATTAAATCTCTTTTTCCTTCCCATGTCTATATTTTTTTCTTCAGATGTTTCCCACTCCACCTGTTTCTCCTTACTTTGGGGAACTTATTGTTCCATCGTGCTATGATGTAACCTGTGTTGAACTTTCTACACTAAATCCTGCACTTCACAGGGATTTGAAAATGTTATCTTCTATTTGCTTAACATCTACTTTACTAATCTTCAGTTCTACACTCCCACTTTGTGATCTCATGTGAAACTTTCCATATAGTTCATAGTTTGTAGTTCATAGTTTTAGTACTAGGCTAACTGCCTTTGTGGACTATTTTAAGCCTAGCCAGTTATCCCATGTGAGAATCAAACCCTGCACCTTGTGGCTGTAAGGCAAACACCTTAACCATTATGCCAACCTCCCACCCCCAAATATGGGTGCCTTGCTTATTTCTCTTCAAATATCTTTGGAGCTGCTTTTCTGAAATTGCTTAGTTTGGCTTTCTCCTTTACATAAATATTACACTATATTAGATCTCTCTTTCTTTCCCATGTCCATGTCCATATTTTTTTTAAACCTTTTAAAAATCTCTAGGTTTTGTTTTTTGCACTTCCTCAGCCACTTCTTTTTCCAAAAGTCCCAAAGTTTCTTGGTCTGTATAATGTTTTTCAAGAATCTTTTGAATTAACGAACACAAATTTGCTTTGGAAGCTTTTTCTTGTGCAAGTATGTTTCTTTCTCTAATTTCTCTCTTAGTCTTTTGGAATATCTTCTGTCTGGAAATTCTGGGCTTCTTGCCAAATAGTAACAATACATAATTTGTTTCTTATCCTCAATAGTTAACTCTATCATCTTTATAGCCTTTTTTGGCCTGTCAGTTCTTGTGTTTTATGTGGACTATTACTTCTTTCTACAACAGGGGGCCATCCTCCTCCTGAGTCTGGCCTAACCCCATTGTAGGAATGTTTCCATGTCTTGAGGATTCTACAATGACAGTTTTTCATGTCATGACACCAGTGCTCTTATCAGGATTGGGCACTTTTTTATCCTGGGACTTGTGTACACAGCTGTCCTTTTTATTTTTTAACCTACTTCTGTCCATGATATATGCTATATAAGATACATTCTATATATCAGTGTCGTCTTGGTGAGATTTTGTAAAACCGAGGTCTACTTCATCAAGGTACTCACCAAGATTTAAGGATGAATTCAATTCCAGCAATACTAGCATCTTTTGCTTGCTGATTTTATCATCTCTCCATCTGGACCCTGTCCAACATTTTTAGCTATATGATGTTATTAAAAATACTGTAGATTGGACAAGTCAAATCTTTTTATGTAACAATGCATTTCTGCACTTGAAGAACTTATCTAAATATTTCTGCTAAGAGTAATTCTTCAACAGATTTCTTAACTGCTTGTCATGCCATTATTGATTGTTCATCCAGATGTGATGATGTTGTCTACTATTTCAATTTCTTCTCTATCAAAAATAAAATTATCAATGTAATCAGTTGCCAGAATCTTTTTCTTCTTCTTCTTCATGATAAAGTGCAAACCCATTTTGATACAATGCTTTTTAACCTTGATATGCAGCTCTTTAAAATCATCTTCACTTTCATATAGTAAAGTGGTATCATCAGCACATGGATGGATAATTCTTCCTCCAATTTTCACACTTCAGTATTGATCACTTAATCATGCTTCGCTGATCAGTGCTTGCACAGAACTGTATTATATTTTAGACACATGGCTCACTATCAACAAATCCACTCTGATAAGAATCCACTAACTTCGTGATATTATTCTGCAGTAACCTTAACAAATCCTTTTCACAAACCTTACCCAACATCCTCACTAAACTGATTGGGTTTATAGTTTCCTGGGTCTTTTCTATCACCAGTTTTGTATAATGGTACTTTGTCTTTTTCCAAACTTCAGGAATAATGCCACTTAGTAATGAGAAGTTAAATTATATATGAATATTGAGGTCAATGTTGATTTAACTTATTAGACAAAAATACTTTGCCAGCCGTCTGGAATGGGGATAGGACTTGATTTGATAGAATTCAGGACTCCACTCATATATTCCAAGTTGATAGCTGGTTAAGTTTAGTTTTATTTCCTATATTAATGTAAAAATATCTAAAAGTGAAAACATCATTACAGATCTTACCAAAACACCCTTCATAATATTAGTTATTTAGGCTTATTGATTGATAATGCTTACAATATAGACTAGCAGAATCATGGAGGCATTTTGAGTACATTTATTCTTATATTCAAATAAGGACATCAGCATGAAAGCTTTCTTAACCTCACCATTCTAGTACAAGACATAGTACTCTGCAGAAGATTAAATGCATAGCTAAAGTGATGATGACTGATTCATGCCCAATATCACAGTTCCAATCCACCATCAAAATTAAATTGAAAACATGTTTATTTAACATGTTTTAGGCACCACCATTACAGTTTATTTTATGAATTACAGCAAAGCAGAGGCTTCACAGTAGCAGTAGAGACTTAACATCTGAAGTCAGGATTGGTCCACAGGAGCTGGGACTTGTGGGAACATACTCACATCCCAAATGCTACCTGATTGATGAATCAGTGATCCTGCTAATTGCCCCTAAGTGTGCATGCATGTGACTGTGTTTGTATCATACAGTGGAATGGCTGAATGCTTTATGCTGGCTGCTTGCTGGAATAGGTTCCTGTTCACTTAAAATGGATGAATGTCATATCATACTGTGATGAAATCATTATGCAAAGTTTGCAATCATCAGGCAACTTGATCACAGTTCTTCTGAGCTTACAAGAAAGGTAAATACTCTGTTAAATGAAGCTTGACCCCAAAACAAGTACCATGATGCTCTTCTATCTGTCCCTTTAAAGAAAATGAACCTCCGTATTGACTCTGTTTTCTGGCTGACAATCAGCTATTAATACTGCTTATATATGGAGATATACTTAGTTGTTCATAGGGCTCGGTCATAACATCATGAGGAATGGTGTCAAAAACCCTTTTCAGGCCCATTTATGACATCATCATCATCAACCCCCTTTTTTCACATTTCTACATGGGGTCAGGGTGTCATGTTAACTGTCACCATCTGTCTTGCTTCAATGCCACACTCCTGCCTTCTTCACTACTCATGCCTGACTGTCACAGGTTTTCTCTCCACAATCCACCTACCTCTTTGCTGGATAATATTGTTTCCTCTTGCCTTCTTCCTGTCTGAACCAAATAGTCTTTGCCAGATTGTCTTCTGCTTTTCTGCACCTGTGTCCAAACCACCATAATCTGTTCTCTTTGATCTTTTCTACAATTGGAGCTACTTTGACTTCGGTTTCTGTGTCCTCATTTCTTCATCTTTGCCACAGTGGGCAATATACCACCTATTTCAGGTACTTCATTTCCATCACCTCTAGTTTCCTCATCCACTCTTCCTTTACTGCCCACATTTCTGTACCATACAGTAGTACTAGTTACACCACTGTTGTGTACACCTTACTTTTCAGCCTCTTTGGCATTCTTCTGTCATGACACCCATATGGAAAGAATAAGATCAACTAAAATACATAACAGCTAAGAGATTAAGCAGGGTTGTGAGACACTGTAAACATACATGCTAATGTAGCTCCAAATCTGATGAATATAAGCCAGTGTCAATCAATATTTGTAGCAGGCATTTCTTAAAGCATTTTCCAGAAATTCCTGATTGACTTCACATTGAGCCGTGTGTGTGTGTGTGTGTGTGTGTGTGTGTGTGTGTGTGTGTGTGTGTGTGTGTGTGTGTGTGTGTGTGTGTGTGTGTGTGTGTGTGTGTGTGTGTGTGTGTGTGTGTGTGTGTGTGTATGTATGAGGGGCATATATCCAGAAGCAACTTTTGACTAAAGAGGACAGTTAGTGGCTTTATGAAAGGTGGTTTAACATTTAATATGAGGGCATTATGGATCCATTTGGACACATTCTACTGGCAGCTTTATTTTTATTTACAACATTATTGACAACGTCATTGATTATATTAGGAGTGGCAGTGTTTTAAAATTGGTATTTTGTGCAAATAGGGATCAAGTGAAATTTTAGTAATCATCATCAATACTAAGCAAGTCAGCCATGAGGACTTCCAGGATAACTGGACACTGATCAGAATTTTATTTTCAAACTCTCCCAGTGTGAAAACAAAAACTGGAAAAAAAGGACCAGTGAAATTGTTATCTTGAGCAAAATAAAATTACTGGTTAGTAAGTACTACCTTACCTGGACACCACAAATAAAGAAATTTGAAGAACCTCACAGAAAATCAACCTGAAAAGGTGAAGTGAAAAATACTAGCTGGGATGAATCCTGTAGCTGTTCAGTAAAAAGCAGCTCAAGCTTCAACTCTGGTACAAGAGATGGTTTCCAGTAACTTAGAGGAAAACAATTGAAATGTACTCTGAAGTGATTAAAATGAATGAAACTTTGAAAGAATATATCAACTTAACTAATGAAACAGCTAGAAAAAAATAGAAGAAGCCTTAATTAACTATTAAGATGAACTGATAAAAACTGCAAAAAATCTAAAAATGAAATGAAGAAAAGGCTGACTGAGTATGAGATTTCTCAATAACAGCTGTTTCAAAAATGTTAAGAATTAGAAGTCTGATGGCGCAGAGAAAAACTGAAATCTTCTGCTGTACCAGAGAAACTGGAAGGAACAGACTGTATTAATTTTATGAAAACACAAATGAGCAAATAAACTGGTATTCCACTGCTGTATTTGTTAACTGAAAGGACACATCAAGTGTATGCTCCAAATCTAGCCATGAAAAATTAGCCAAGACCTATATTAGTAAAGATGCAATTACACCAGCAGAAAGAGTTGAGTGTGACAAAACTGTGGCAGAAGGGCAAAGTATTACAACTGGAGACAGCAAGCTCAACAAATAGCAGTTAAGACAGGAGGAGATGAAATAAAAACTATGCATAATCAATCTTCAGGAAAGTCTCCAGGAACAGATGGTATTCAGGCTGAGACTGAAATGGGTCCAATTGGATCATTGTTCTGTCTCGGTTAACAAATTAAAATAAAATAAATTCCTATGGAAGTTTGGAATTTAGGAGAGAAGAAAATAATAAAGATCTGGAAGATTTTGTTTAACAGTATTTTAAAAAGAGGGGCAGTACCAACATCTTGGAAGAAAGCTGATTTGGCTGAATTACCTAAGGATGGTAAAGACCTACCAGTCCCAGCTTTATACAGACCCATTTCAATTTTAAACCATGATTATAAAGTGTTTATGGATATACTAACTAAAAGAATGGCAAATGTGTTGCCAAAATCAATAGATATGGTTCAGTGTGGTTTTATAAAAGGGAGGTAAACACTTGACAACATTAATATAGCAATGACAATCCAGAGGAAAGCAGAATGTAAGATAATACTGGTATCATTGGTGAGTATTGATGCAAAGAAAGTATTTGACAGAGTAAGCTTGGATTTTATGAGTCAAGCAATAGAAGCAGTTGCATTTTCTGATACAATAATAAGGTTAATTGGGAGGATATATGAAGGATCAGAGGTAATAAAGTTGGATGTTTCCTCACTGATAAGCTGTGTTTGAAAAGAGGAACCAGGCATGGGTGTCCTCTTTCCCCTTTGTTATTTGCTTTATATTTAGTCATTGACAAAAAAATAGCAGGCACAGAAATGCAAGCATATAATTGGTATGGTGTCCAATCCTACTGTGTAATGTTACTATTAATCCAAATTGTAGTCTGACCAAGAGCAAGGCTATTTATGAGTGGCCTGTATAGTGAAATCAAATAGATATGCAAGTACTCTAAGAGCTTAAATATCTCTAACAGACCAGCCACAATTAAAATGTTTAAATATATTTAATAATAAATAATAAAAGAAGAAGGCAATACTCAGTAAGTAATCAGTTACACCAGAGTTCAAAATCACAGGAAATATTTAAAACAACATTGCAGGATAGTCTCAAATAAGTAAAACATTTAAGCTATACTTTATTATATTCCTATCTGAATCTAAAAAGAGTTACTATGCCCTAAAAACTTACAGCAAGGCAGATGTAAATGTGATGATGGGAGGACGTTCTTGTTAGGTCAAAGACAAAATACAAAATGCCCAGCCTCTCTCTGAAATAGTTCATAAATTAATATCAAATATTACTGCTGTGTTAGCTTGGATGACATCACTTTTTGTCACCTGACTTTAGTTCCCAAGCTACCCCCATTGTCAGAAAGTACAAGCATTGTTAGCATCTCTCTGTGAAAAATACATATCTCTTAGATGTTTGCAGATCCTGAAAGTCATAAAACAATAAAACATTTCTTCATCTCAAATCTAGTAATTCCTTCTCATCCAAGACAATACAAAAAACCTTCTAGCTCTAGACATTGTGTCTGTTACATTGAAACTGCGAGATAACTTTATAGCACAGTTGTAAACAATTTAATTTCAACTTATTTTCTTGAAGTTTTGCAAGTTAACCTTTTATCTCCCAGTTTCTACTGTTAAAACATATACAGTTACACAATTACAATAGTTTATATACGTTTCTATTCTAAGCCAGCAGGGCATGCTGTGGTTACATTTTAGCTCAGTACATAACATACAGTTCTGTATAAATCACATCAATATTCACAAATGACATAGAAGTAGTTACAAAATTCCAGATAGCTGGGCTGGTAGTATCTCCTTCTGTTACATTTCTATACAAATCATATTAATATTCAGAAATGACATATAATTATTGACAAATTTTCAGCTAGCTGGGCTGGTAGTATTTCCCTTGTATCACACTTCTTCCCCCCTGAAAAGTCAAGCTAGGTTTTCAAGTGACCCTTCAGAAACATTGCTTAACAGGGTTGGCTGTCTGGGGATACCTTACCCCATTCCCTGTCTTGGGATTTATGCTGCCTTGGTATTGCTGACCCCAGTACAGTTCTGCACTGTCCCATCATATGCCTGCAACCCTAGGCTCCACCATAATAATTATGATTTGGCAGGCTGGCTCCCTGCAGTCATAGATCCCCCTCAGACTCCTCCTGCCTTGTACTGCAAATACTTAGCACAAGGGCCTCCCTGTCATTGTAAGGTTTCATCATGTTAACATGGTACAGTTTGTGCCAATGCCTCCTACCTAGCAGTTCTACCATGTAGTTAACATCAATGTCCTTCCTTACCACTTTGTAGGGTCCTTCCCAAGCTGCCTGCAGCTTGTTGCATCTGACAGGAATGAGAACCATTACCTGCTACCCTACAGCAAACTCTCTAGTGCAAGCATTCCTGTCATACCAGACCTTTTGCTGCTGTTGGACTTCTGCCAGGTTCTCCTGGGCCAAGCCCATGCGCTTCTTGAGCTTTGTCCTGAAGTTTATGATATATGCCACAGCAGACTCTTTTCAGGATTCACACTCACCCTCCCACTCATCTTGAATCAAATCTAAAGGTCCCCTTACCCTATGCCCACACAACAACTCAAAGGGTGAAAAACCTGTGGATTCCTGGGGCACCTCTCTGTAAGCAAACAACAGATGGGGCAAATATTTGTCCCACTCCCTCTTAAACTGGTCTGCAAATGCCTGTAGCATTGTCTTGAGTGTAGAGTTCAACTACTCAACATGAGCATTAGTCTGGGGATGGTAAGGGGTGGTCTTTAGGTGTTTCACCCCACAGACAAGCCAGCAGGTCTGACATGAAATTGGCACCTCTGTCAGTCAGTATTTGTTTTGGGAAACCTACCCTGCTGAAAATCTCTAATAAATCATTTGCCACCTTTTCTGCCTCAGTGGGGGACAGGACCACTTCTTCAGGGTATCTGGTAGCATAATCTACTACCACTAGGATATACCTTTTCCCTGTGGAACTTGGGGTACTCAGAGGCCTCACAATATTCATAGCTACTTTCTCAAATGGCTCCTCAATCACAGGCAAAGGCATCAAAGGAGCTTTCACCTTGTCTCCTGCCTTGTCTACCTTTTGGCACTGCTCACAGGTCCTGCAGTACCCTGTTACATCTCTGGAAATCCAAAGGCCAATAAAAGCTGTGCATAATATGTCTCTTTGTATGCTTTATGCCCATATGACCTGCAAAGAGAATATCATGGGCTATGGCTAGGAGTGCCAGACAGTAGGCTCTGGGCACTACTAACTCCTGTATTCTTTCATCCTCTAGCCCTCCCTCAGGGGACCACTCTCTATACAGTAACCCTTTGTCCCAGTATACAGATTTCCCCCTTTCCCTGAAAAAAACAGATGCCTTACTAGCAACCTCTCTTGGGCCTTGTAATGTAGGGACTGAGGGCTGAGTCTGTCTCAACTCTCTCTTTGTAACCCTTCCCAGCTCCCCTTCTACAGGAAATCTGGCATCCTCTGACAGCAGTGCCTCACTCTCAGCCTGGGTACTACTATTCACCTCTGCCCTTGCAGTCACTCTGTCCAAGGGAACATCAGTACCTACAAGTAGTTGTGGTTCACCTTCAGTCTCACTGCTACAGGGTAGCTCCCTCCCTGAAGTAACCACCTCACCAGTCCTGGCTGCAAATGTGCAGTCTGTCTGGGTCTTCCCCCCCAGGCTAGCAGACCCACATGCTTGTCTCCAAGCCTGCCTGCATGTAACTGCATGCATACAAGGTACTGCATTATCAAAATCATTCCCTATGAGGACATCTGCAGGGATATCCTGAAACACACCTACTTGCTGGCTTCCTTTTCCACCCTCCCAGTCAAGGTGAACCCTAGTCAAAGGTATTTGGAATGGGGTCCCTCCTAAAGCTCTGACTGGAGTAGACTGCCCAAGCAAGTAGTGCTCCTCTTTAACCATTGCAGGTTTCAAAATGGTTAGGTCAGAGGCTGTGCCTCTCTTAGCAATGGCCACTTTTCCATTTACTGATAGGATATAACCTATTGTGGTAGTTTGGTAACTTTGTTGTCTTGGGAAAATTTACTGCTGGCATTCTTTTATTCCCACCTACTGGCTGTCCTACTTTTTTTTCCCAGCCTTGCCTCTGCGGACATCTGTATGCTACATGGCCCCATTGGTTGCATTTAAAACATGTAACCCTTAGTCCTGGATGTATATTTGGACTTATGGCTTCCCCTACTACTGGCAGACTCTGTTGGGGCAGTCTGGGTTGCCCACCATGGGTTCCCTTATACCCATGAGCAGCACTGTGTATCTATTTCCTGTGCAGTGAAGCCCTGCTTGCTAGGTTTAGGTCTCCCTTCTTCACCGACTCAGTACTGCATTGTCTATCTGCTAAGCAAGAGTCTCATGTCCTCAGACAAAGTGCTAAGGGCTTGCTCCCTCACCAAAAAGTCGGCCACCCCTTCAAATGTGGTGACCTGACATCCACTCACCCACCTATGAAAATAAGTGCTTAGTTCAGCAACATATTCGCACACACTTTCATCTGCCTTGCGTCTATGCTCACAAAACTTTTTCCTATTAGCTTCAGGTGTTAACTTAAAGCATTCTAAAATATATTTTTCTGGTATTATAATTTAAGCAATCAGTATCAGACAATTTAGAAATAGCAGTTACAGCTTTACCATGGAGTAAGGGTGTCAGAAACTGTACCCAGAGCCCTTAGTCAACATTATATTGTTTACATATCCTTTCACACATATGAATGAAACTATCAAAATTATCCCCCTCTCTAAATTGTGGAAGAAATTTACTGACCTTTGTTGCTTCTGGGGTTTGGTTACTCCCTTCCCAATTACCTCCATGACTCTGGTGAACAGTCAGCATTTCCTTATGGTGCCCCTGCCTCTCATTCTCTTCAGCTTCCAGATGTTTCAGTCTCTCTGTTGCTTCTAATTCCATTTGTTTTTCCTGCCACAGACTTTCTGCTAATTCCATTTTCAAATGTTTGGCTTCCAGTTCAAGTCTCTTTAACCCCAGACAGATTTTTAAATCCTCTGTGGAAAAGTTGAACTGTCCATTTCATGAGAGTTGTATATCTCCAAGACCAGTCTGATTGTCCTCCTGGTTGTTATTCTGCAATGCAGCTGTGACTAAAGCTGCAATCATGTTTGTTTTAGTCAGGTTGGCATGCACCAGTCCTTTAGCCTAGCACATTTCCGCCAACTGGCTCCTTGTCAGTTTGCCATACTCCTCTGCTGACATGCTTGTCTGCTCTCCCTGACTTACTAAGCTACCAAAAAAAATAAATAAATAAAACAATTGTGATATGAAACTCTGACTGTTCACTGTGTGGCTGAGAGCATGAACACCTTCCTTAGTGACCAATGTTCACAGGCTACAAGAATTAAATATCCACACCACTACAGGCCAATTAATATGTGATGTGGCTATCCCACAACTGCCACCAATTAATATGTGACACCCCAGCATTGGCCAGTAATCAAGGAGCCTCAATCCTCACCACTGGCAACAGCAGGGAATGTACACACTGTGAGGATGACAAGTATACACACAGTAAAGTGCAATTTCCCTTAGGAGCACACAGAGATCACAGTCAGTCTGGGGCTGGTTTCTCTCTCTTTCTCCAGATTGCCAGTAAGACTCCTCACTGGCACATCTATAGGGTTGAAATCTTAGCTGAGTAGCCAAACCAAGATCTCCAGCACCCTCTCTGTCCACCCAGTGCTTTGTGTCCCTCCCAAGTAGCTGAGACACACATTCTTTGAGATTTGATTTATAGACAAACACACACCTGGGAAAGGCTAGCATGGGTTTACTAACTATGCCCTTCTGCCCAGACTCTAAGATAGTTTCAACTGCCACCAGCCATTGCTTATCAGCTACTTTAAGGCCTTTACAAAGGATAAGAAACTAAGAGTAATGCTACTCAACGCCAGAAGTCTAAACCTCAAGATGCACACACTCGAAACTCTCCTTAGCATGGAGAACATCGATATTTGTGCAGTAACAGAAACCTGGTTCAAGGCTCCTGAGAGCACCCCAGCACTACCAGGTTATACCTCATACCATGCTTTTCGGCCCCAAAACTTGGACCAAACCACAAAAGGAGGGGGAGTATCAATATTCGTCAAAGATACCCACACCTCCAGGTTGGTGGCACAGCACAAAGCATCAGAGACTATCCATGTGCAACTAACAGTGGGTAAAACTGCCTTCCGGTTTATAGCCTGCTACAGACCACCCTCCCAAACCCAGGAACCCCACTCGGCCTTCCTGAGAACACTGGAAAATATGAAGGTCTCTCCAAACACCATTATATTGGACGACTTCAACTACCCAAACATAGACTGGGAGCATTACTCTAGCTCCAACACCCTAGCCCAAAGGTTCCTAGAATTTATAAACTCAAATGCTATGGAACAACTTGTTACCACTCCCACAAGTGGGGAAAACATACTGGACCTGATCATCACCAACATGGGGACTCTATTCTCCAGACCAGAAGTGTATCCCTCACTGGTAAGATCAGACCATACACTAATCTCGTTGGGTATTCACATCCCGACCCCACCTCCTGCCCAGAAAACCACAGTGAAAAACTTCTCTAAAGCAAATTTCACACTCCTCAAAACCGAGGTGGAATCCTTCAATGCCCCCGGGCCTGTGGAAAATACGGCCCAGACCGCAGAATCCTTTATAAATGCATTCTATGAACACCTTCAGGAATGCATGGATCATGCAATCCCAAATAAAACCAAGACCCAATCCTCCAAAGGCAGACGTCCTGTCTGGTGGACCCCAGCCATAAACAAACTATACAATAGAAGGAGGAAGCTACTAAATGATAGAGCAAAACCCCAAAAAGGGAAGGCATCTCTGATCAGTATTAGCAAAAAACTACGGGCACTCATAAAATCATCTAAGGCCAGCTTGGAGAGAAAAATTGCACAGGACACTAAGGATAATCACAAGGCTTTCTTTAGTTATGTTAGGAACCTGGGTGGGAATTCCCAGATATGCTCAGAATTAGTCCAAAATGACAAAAAATACAGCAAACCCACAGACATTGCCAACATCCTAGCTGACAGGTTCAGCGCAAACTTCTCCCCCCTCCCCACCAAAAGGGCAAATATCTATCCCAGCAGAGTGCTGCCCCCCCTGACATCTCAGATGCTCAGGTAAGAGCCGCCCTCTCCAAAGCAAAAACACAGCATCAATGGGACCAGGCGGTGTCCCGGGCTGTGTCCTACATGAACTCCAAGAAGAGCTAAACCCAAACATAAAACTACTGTTCAATCTCAGCCTTACTACAGGATATGTACCCAAAGAGTGACGTACAGCAACAGTGGTCCCTCTCCACAAAGGTGGTGCCTCAACGGATCCTGGAAACTATCGCCCCATAAGCCTGCCTAGCTTGGTCTGCAAAGCTATGGAAAGGATCATCATGGACCTCATAAATAAAGATATTGGGGACCTACAGATACCGGATCCTACCCAGTTCAGCTTTGTTAAGGGCAGATCCTGCCTCTTAAACCTGGTTGATTTCTTTGAAACAGTCACCAAGGTCATTGATGAGGGGAAGGTGGTCCACACAGCCTACCTGGACCTTGCAAAAGCCTTCGATACAATACCCCACTCGTGCATTATAGATAAGCTCACCAGCTTAAATATAAACCCCTATGTCACTAGATGGGTTGCAAACTGGCTCAAGGACAGAACCCACATGGTTAGAATTGCTGGAGCCATGTCAGACTCCAAACCAGTTACAAGTGGCATCCCACAAGACCCAGTCCTGGGACCTCACTTGTTCGGTATATATTTCTCGGAGGTACAGGCCAACATGGAAGGACTGTGGCTGACCATGTTCGCAGATGACTGCAAACTGGGCACCATAATCGACTCTCCAACCGACACAAGCATCCTCCAAAAGGGCCTCATAGAAACAGACAACTGGTGCCAGAGCCATGGCCTCAAGCTAAATGCCAAAAAGTGTATAGTCATCCCCTTTGGCAAAAACAAAGTGCCCACAAATTACCACATAGGTGGTAATCCATTAGGTACAGAAGAAGTAATTAGGGACCTGGGGACCCAAGCTGATAGCAATCTCTCATTTGACAACCACGTGGCCAAAGTGGTTAGAAAAACATTTTATATAGCCCACCTAATCATGAAGAGATTCACATCTACATCAGGGGAGGTCATCGTGCCTCTTTACTCATCCCTCATCAGGCCCATAATTGAGTACAATGCCCCTTTTGGGATGTACCTTACCAGACACCTGCAGCAACTGGAAAGACCCAAAAGTACCTCACCAAGAGGATCAAAGGGCTCAAACAGATGCCATATGCTGCCCGGTTAAAGAAACTCCAGCTCTACTCAGTGGCATACTGCCTGTTCAGGGGTGATCTGTGCCTGACATATAAAACCATGTCCAACCCGGAATTAATGGACATGCTGCACCTAAGAAAATCCAAATCCCATCGAGCTACGTGCTCGAGAGACTTGAACCTCAGCACTGAAATAAATAGGACATGCTGGAGGGACAGATTCATAACCCAGATTCTCCCTTCACTCTGGAATAAAATCCCAGTCCAGGTTAGGCAGAGTCCCTCATTGACTCTCTTCAAGAGGAATCTTGATGAGTGGATGGGAGATCATAGGTTTAACCGGGGTATCACTTCTGTGTCACTGTTAGACAGAGGCACAGTATACTAACCTCGAAAAAGGGCACAGCAAAATTAATTTAAAATGGGTGGCGAAAGCCAAACACATTCTGGCTAGGCTTATAAATGCCCTAGGGCAGATATCCTAGTATGAACCTATAACAAAGGGTGTCCAATCCTACTGTGTAATGTTACTATTAATCCAAATGGTAGTATGACCAAGAGAAAGGCTATTTAAGAGTGTCCTGTATAGTGTCACCAAATAGATATGCAAGTATCCTAAGAGCTTAAATATCTCCAACAGGCCAGACACAATTAAAAGGTTTAAATATATTTAATAATAAATAATAAAAGAACAAGACAATACTCTGTAAGTAATCAATTACATTAGAATTCAAAATCACAGGAAATATTTAAAATAACCTTGTAGGACAGTCTCAAATAGATAAAGAAAACATCTAAGCTATACTTTACTATATTCCTATCTGAATCTAAAAAGAGTTACTATGCCCTAAAACTTACTTACAGCAAGGCAAGTGCAGATGTGATGATAAGTGGGTGTTCTTGTTAGGTCAAAGACAAAATACAAAATGCCCAGTTTCTCTCTGAGAGAGTTCTTTAATTATTATCAGATATTACTGCTGGGTTAGCTTGGATAACATCACTTTTTGTCACCTGATTTCGTTTCCAAGCTACCCCCATTGCCAGAAAGTACAAGCATTTTTAGCATATCTCTGTGAAAAATACATATCTCTCAGATGTTTGCAGATGCTGAAAGTCATAAAACAATTAAACATTTCTGCATCTCAAACCTAGTAATTACTTCTCTTTCGAGACAATACAAAAACATCTAACTCTAGAAATTGTGTCTGCTACACTGAAACTGAGAGATACCTTTTATAGCACAATCATAAAACAATTTAATTTCAACTTATTTTCTTGAAGTTTTGCAAGTTAACCTTTTATGTCCCAGTTTCTACTGTTAAAATATATACAGTTACACCATTAAGATAGTTTAAATACATTTCTATTCTAAGCCAGCAGGACATGCTGTGGTTACATTTTAGCTCAGTACATAACCTACAGCTCTGTATAAATCATATCAATATTCGGATCTACCTGACTACATCGACAGTTCAGAAGAGCGAAAATGACTTCACTGACGCCAGAAGATCGACAAGTCAGAAGACCGACGGAGGAAAACACCGATGCTGAGAACACTGAGATGGGGAAAGGATGTGTAAGTATGCGGTAGTGACGGACGTTAGGGTGCGAGTAAGGTAAGTGTGCGATGTTGACGGTCTGTAGGGATAGGGGTGGGATAAGTAAGTTAGGGTTAGGGCGCGGGTTAGGTAAGGGTGCGAGTAAGGTAAGTGTGCGATGTTGACGGTCTGTAGGGATAGGGGTGGGATAAGTGAGTTAGGGTTAGGGCGTGGGTTAGGTAAGGGTGCGAGTAAGGTAAGTGTGTGATGTTGACGGTCTGTAGGGATAGGGGTGGGATAAGTGAGTTAGGGTTAGGGCGCGGGTTAGGTAAGGGTGCAGTAGTGATATTTTTTGGGTTGGGACGGGTTAAGTGGGTTAGGGCGCGGGTTAGGTGAGTGTGCGATAGTGACGGACCTTAGGGTTAGGGTTTCGGTTAGGGTTGTAGATAGTTGTGTATGTAAGAGTTAGTGTTGGTTTGTAAGGATTGTGGTGTGCTTGTGTTGTGTGTGTGGTTTTTGGACAGGGGATTTGTTTTGTTTGTTGATTGTTGTTGTTATGATGTGTCGAGTGTATGAGGTGTCGTGTTTGTGAGCTGTCGATTATGTGGTGTCGGTAAAGTCGTTTTTGCTCTTCTGAACTGTCGATGTAGTCAGGTAGATCCCAATATTCACAAATAACATAGAATTATTTACAAAATTCCTGCTAGCTGGGTTGGTAGTATTTGCTCTTGTTACATTTCTATAAAAATCATATTAATATTCACAAATGACATATAATTATATACAAAATCCCAGCTAGTGGGGCTGGCAGTATTACCCTTGTGTCACATATGGTAAGCAAGAAACATTGCCTTGAGGGTTGTGGCCAAGATGCCAGAGTGAGAACAGTGCTTTCTTGTTGCTCTGCCTGTGAAGTAATGTTTCTGACAGGATTTTTTATAATTTTATTTAAAAAACTTCGAAGATTTCACATCATAACTATTCCTTATACTACTGTGGATTATCTACTGGGAAAAAGTCAAACTTTTATTGAATTTTCCTCACAATTTACTGTCAGAACTTCTAAATTTGTATACAGATTGCTGAAGCCACGAGCCACTCAAAATCTTCAGTTCAAGATTCTCTCATGAATAAACAACTCCAAACTATAATTAATAGTATTCAAGACCTCTCAACAAAAATGGATAACTTGAAACACATCATGGAAAACATGAAGAAAGAAAGCAGGAAACAAATTGAAGATTTGAAAGAAATAATCACAAAACATTCAGACCAAATTGCCAGCACAGAGGAATCTGTCAATGACTTAGATGGAAGACAAATGGAGAATGATACTCAAATTAAATTTCTTCTGAAGCAAAATAATTCCTTAACAGAAAAAACAGAGGACCTGGAATCAAGATCAAGAAGAAACAACACTAGAATTTATGGGGGTCCCTGAAAAGACTGAAGGTACCAACATGATTTTTTTTTTGAACTGGCTACCTAAGGTATTAAACCTTCCTGAGCCCCTGTCATTCAGAATCAATAGAGCTCACAGGTCTCTATCTAATCCATCTTTCTCAAAAAATTCATCCTCCATGAAATCTATTATTGTCAAATTTTTATCTTCTCAGGATAAAGATTTAGTTCTGAGAGCTGCTTGGGCAGGAAACCCCATCCAAGACAATGGAAGGAACATTAGATTTGACAATGATTATACATCTAACACTATAAGAAAAAGGAAAGCATGCATTCCTCTAATCAAAGACCTTAAAAAAGCTAACATAAAAGCTCAGATCCTTTTCCCAGCTAGAATAAGTATTACCTTAACAGATGGGCACAACATCTTTAACAATCTAGAAGAAGCTACTGATTTTGTCAGAAGAAACAATCTATTAGATAACCTAGAAGACATGGACCTCTCTTTACCAAGTTTAAAAAGACAAGCGACTAATGAAAAAAAAAACAATAACAAGTGATAAAACTACTAAGAAACTTAAAGGGAAGTAAGTTAACTCATTGTTCCCTTTACTGCTTGCAATGGACTTATTTCTTTTAAAACATAAGAAACCAGCAAATATATTACAAGGTAAAATCTTTATTACACTTAAAAAAATAGCATATTTTATTGTTTTCTGTTGTTCTTCTTCCTCATATTTGTGCTTTACTATTTGTTCTTCTTTCCTTTTCTCTCTCTACTCATTTCTCTCTTTCAGTTTTTATCTTAGTAATGTTTCTTATATAGAGTTAATCAAGCATCTAATACTTTCTAATGTTAAAGCTTGATAGTGAACTTAGCCCTTGCAGAAAAAACATTGTATGTTTTAACAGGACTTTATATATATATATATATATATATATATATATATATATATATATATATATATATATATATAAAATGTACACTTAAAGAACATCCCTTTGTATGGCTTAGTAACATGCTTTCAGTAGGGAAATATAGTATTAACATTAAATAGACAACTACTCCATTTGAAAGGGAAATGGGGGATATGTGTCATATAGGAGAAATGCAGCTAAGAAGATTTTTTGTATTAACAGCAGTTGATTGCAGTCAATTAAGTGTGCTTATTACTCTTATTGTTAGATAAAAACTATGTAATTATTTATTTAGAGTATGTTTAATGAGGTTACATTGATAGGGGTAATGTTTTATGCTGGGGAACACATTTACTGTAACACCTACTTGACAGTTTCTTTTTTTTTTAATGCACTAAATTTTGGCTTTTAACATGTGAGCACCTGTTAAAAAGGCATTTTCTTCAAATTGCATACTTTACTAACCTCGAGACTTGTATTGGCGTCATAAAGTTGGAAAGCTTCACTAGATCCATTCCTCGAGCATTTTTACAGCTTCCCCGAGCCCTGAAGACACTGTATGAGCATGGGAACTGAAAGACTGAGCCAGATGACCTTTGAACTTGCTTCGCACACTGTTTAACATCTGCGACGAAGGAAAATGGTGTCTCAGTGCTGTATAGCCGTTTTCAAGATTTCAGCTTATTTAGACTCTAAAAACTGTAAATTACATCTTATAACTTAAAAAGAAGCTGTATTCTATTATTTTAATGATGTTCTTGTATTTAAATAATCAGCTTCCTGTTTAATCACAGAAATACTGGCTTGTATTAACCCCATAGCATTTAATTTTCAGGAATGTGCTTCACATGTCATGAGAGAAATGAATCAACACATTATGCATAGTAGTTTCTCTTTAATATAATTTCTGATATGAAGTTGTTTTTATATTGCCAGTAATGTGACTTATTCACAGTTATACTATTAATACTACATCATTATAGTTACCTGCCTATTTCTTCACAATGCATGCATAACTTGCCACACATTATGTTAACTGCACTACTCATTTAATAAGAAAACTTCTATAGATGTCAAATGCAGTGTACAGTAGTTAGAGTTCTGAAGGTTAGTTTCTGAATAGGATCTGATTTGCTAGAGTTCAGGCAGGATTTGAGTAGTTAATACATGAGAAACTATCTCTCCATTTTTTTTGCATGGAGTATAAGAAACACAGTTACATATCTAAGGTACCTTGCTTTAATAGAGGATATGGTTTATGCAAATATTTTATACATGAATGATACTGCATCTCCCATATTTATGCTGATATTTTAAAGATATGTATAAAAGTTTAGGTAGAAGTTTATAATTCTGTTGTAAGGGCAAGTATATTTCATTACTAACTAACTGTATGTACAGCTATAATGACTGGAATGTATAAAATAAAACTCACTAAGTATACTAGACGCTGATCAAGCATGATAAGCCAAACACCTCTTATATACTTTTATGCTGCAATGTATATAAGTTAATAGATGTTGTCTGATATCCAATATGAGATTAATCTTTAGTGGAAGTTATGTTTGACTATAATTAATCATTGCGTCTACTGATCTATTAATTGGTATATTTAGGTACATATAATACTTATCTAAACATCTAGATCAGTGAATTAAGATAATTTTGAGTGAGAAGGGGGAGGGGGAGAGGGATGTGAGATGGGAAATTTAATGAGATATTCTTGAAGCTCTTTAGGATCAATAAAATGTAGGACTATACAATAACATAAATCGGATACTTTAATGTTGTACAGAAGAAGGGGAAGAAGAGGAGAGAAGGAGGAGTGTTTTAGATATAGTATCTGACACTTTATTTTACACTTACTTTATGACAAATACAGATAGTTTTCATAAATGTAAATAATAGGTTTAGTTTCATGATAAACTATTATCATTATTTATTTTCTTTGTTTCTTTATATTTTATTTTTTATTAGGAATTGAGATATAATTAGTGACTTCAGTCAGATTAATCAACATAAAGTTCTATTGTTTGTTAGAATTTAGTATATTTCACTTTCATATACGCTGTATGGAGCTATGCTACATTCTTATTGCATTACAATAGTTATTGTGAATCAAATCATATTTTATATCGGTAAAATGTTTATTTTTATATTTAATCTGTATATGTGGGTTGGGAAGGTGGCCTAATGGTTAAGGTGTTTGCCTTACAAACACACGGTGCAGGGTTTGATTCTCATAATGGAAAATTGGCTAGGCTTAAAATGGCTCACAAGGGCAGTTAGCTTAATACTAATCTATGAACCTATGAACCTATAAGTATTTAAATGAAGGCAGAAGCACTTGATGGATATTGACGAGAGTCTTAGGGTATGAAGATGGTGATTTGGATGATGCATTCATCAAACCAGGAATCTAATTTTCTATGTTTAGGATTGTGTATAGTTATACTTGTTTCATTAGATATGTTTTGTTTTAAATTTGAGCCCATAACAAACTTTATGAATGACAATTGTTTCTTTAAAAATGCATGCATATAAATGTTTATCCTTAAATATTAATGGTCTTAACAATCCCATAAAAAGAGGAAGTCCATCAAAATATTTGAAAATGAATAAAATAGACAGCATTTCTACAAGAAACACACTTTATTAAAAAGGACTTGGATAGAATATCTTTCAACGGTTACACAACACTTGTGGAATCTCATTTCCAGGCTAAGAGAAGTGGCACTATGATACTTTACAGATGCCCAAAATAGTAGACACTTTTTTTAGAGAAGAATGGTACATTATGTTTAGTAGTGCTAGATTTGAATAAAAGATACATCACTTTAGCTAGCACATATTGGATCCCTGGTATCGCAAGAACTGCTAATAAATATTTAGAATTAATATCTATTAAAGCCAAAGGAGACATAGTTTATGCTGGAGCTTTTAATTGTATTCTTACTAAAAAAGATCCACCAAAAATGATAACTTCAAATTGTCTGCTCCAGCTAAAAAACTAAAAAAATGTTATTATTTCTTGAAATCTCAGAAACATATATGATATAAAAGAACCAGAATCATTAAACTACACGCACTACACGTCTAGATATGGAACACAGACAGCTATTGACAAAGTATTAATTTCTAATAGTCTAATTTCTAAAACGCATGATGTTTTAATTAGTTCTTGCCCTTTGTCTGATCACAATGCTCTTTTATTCAAGGCTAACATCAGTCCTAAAGATCTGATAGCTTGGCAAAGATTACCTGCTTCCAGTGTGAAAATGGGTTTAAAGACTGGTTCTTAAATGAAACTAAGTCATTTCTTGCTATCAATGACAATAATGAGACTTCTAAGACTATTGTTTGGGATTCATTAAAATCATATATTTATGGTAAAATAAAAAAACTGGTATTTAAACAAAAAGAAACAATGGGATGATGAGCTAATAACATTACAAACAAAAATTGATGCACTAAAAAGAATTTAAATAGCAAAGATATAAATACAAACTCTGAACTAAAAACATTAAATGCAAAGTATGTAGAAATCTTGAATCATAAAGTGGCTATAAATCTAGAGAGGCTTAAACTACAATCATACTCTGCAAATCCAAAAAATCTGCACAGATTGGCAGTTAAATCAAAAATTCAGCTAATACAAGCTATATAAAAGAATTGCATTTATATCACACTATCGAAAGATGAAAATAGCGAACACTATTTCATTGAACCTAAAATATCTAAACCACAAAATATCGAACATTCAAAACAGCAAATTTTTTCCCATGGAAAAAATTTGATATTCCGAAACACATACATACAACACAAGCACACCAAACAAACAGCAATCCACACACATACACTTAAAATCCTACATCTAACCCTAAACACAACTGTACATACACTATCTATCCACTTACCTTAACCCAAACCCTAAAGTCTGTCACTATTGCACACTCACCTGACCCGCACCCTAACCCTAACTCACTTAACCCACCCCAACCCTAACTCACCTAACCCATGCCCTAACCCTAACTCACCTAACCCGCACAATAACCCTGACGTCCACACAATCCCACACTTACCTGAACCCGACCCGTAACTTTCCACCACAGCACTGGAAATAGTGAAGCCACATTAACGGCCAACTGAATTCTTTCCCTAGGAAAAAATTTGGTGTTCTGCAGCTTCGCTATTTTTAGCGTTCGCTGAATAGGGGTCGATATTAGAACATTCGAAGTTTTAAAATTTGATGGTCTGATATAGACCCAAAGAACTTACTGACAACTGAAGGAACAAACATAGGCAAGTGACAGACTTAAAGGAAATCATAGAAATGTTTAGATCTCACCATGAAGCATTAAAAATGCTAATTCAGATTCTGGCAAAACTCTAAAAGAAAAGTTTCTGATTTAAAATGTTAATAAGAAAGTAACCAATTAACAAAACATCAAATTGATAAAATCAATCTCACTAATAGAAGTTAAGGAAAATATTAAAAACATTAAAAACAATAAGACTCCAGGAATAGACGGTATTATTGGTGAATTTTATAAACTTCTTCCTGATGAAACTCTAAAAATTCTAGTAGCAGCTTTTGACGAATTTAGAAAGTATGGAAATTGCTTCCCCTCTTGGAAATATGCCATAATCTCTCCCATTTTAAAGCAGGACAAAATCTAAAACTAGTAACATCATATCACCCTATATCTCTATTGAACGTTGATTATAAAATTTTCACCTTGATTCTCGCTAAAAGATTAAACCAATTCATGCCAAAATTAATAGCAGAAGATCAAACAGGCATCATATTGAATAGGAAAGTTCAAGACAATATCATCAAAATTCTATCATTAATAGATCTAGTGAACAAAAAAAAGAAAGAATTATCCATCATTAATTTAGATCTGGACAAAGCTTTTGACTCTATTACTTGGCCTTATTTATATAAAGTACTAGAATCATTTAACTTTTCACCTGATTTTATAAAATTAATAAACAATCTATATGAAAATTCAGTGTCTTACATCAAAATTAGGGCTTTCTTGTCCACCCAAATCAAAATATTAAAAGGAACCAAACAAGGCTGCCCACTTTCACCCCTATTATTTTCCTTAGCAGTGGAACCTTTAGCCAACTACATCGGAAACGACATTAATATTGTTAGCTTTGATATTAATTCTTGTCACTCTTGTAAAATACAACCTTTCGCAGATGACATTCTGTTAACTATTGGGAATATAGATTATTCAATACATCATATTATAAAATCTCTAAAAAAATTTGAAGAAATCTCAGGCTTAAAATTTAATACTAACAAAATTAAAACTATACTGTTAAACAAAAAAATCAGCACCATATTAGAAAAACACAGTCATTTTAACTAGAAAAATGACACCTTCAAATATCTAGGTTTGCAGATAAAAACAAATTGGAAAGACATTATACATTTGAATTATAATAACCTGATAACTGTGGTTAAGGAACATTTAAGCAAGTGGGGAAAAATGTTTTTTCTCTATGGAAGAAAAATTATCCTTAATAAAAATGTGTTGTTGTTGTGTCTTTTGGCTTTTCCTGGTTAGAGGTCGCCACAGCAGAACTCCGGTCCGCTAATGTTTGGCAGTTGATTTTATGTGTCGAGTTGCCAGCCCTGACGTACAATCTTCAACGAAGGTACTCCCATTCACGCATGTCTCCACGCAGAAGACGCTCTAGCTGAGAACCAAACCGGACAGCGTCTTACTGCGAGGCGGCATTTTACCAAAAATTGTATTCCTATTTCAGACTATAATAGTTGGACCTCCAAAAAAATTAATAAAACAACTCAACTCACTTCTGTTTAAATTATTATAGCATCTGCAGAAACCAAGAATAAGATATGATTGGCATTGTGGGGAATGGGATAAGGGAGGCATTGCACTTCTGAATCTAGAACTTTATGCTGAAGCAGCTGCACTTAATATAATGAGTCAGTGGTTAAGTAATAAATATACATCAAGCTGGAAGAAATTGCATGAAACTATATTGCTTTCTAACCTTGATGAGACAATAAATAATGATTTGTTTACAGATAATAATAAGATGTTTTTGATTGTAAAGGACATAATTTTTAAAGAAAATAGAACTGAAAGATACCCTCATTGCATCAGCTACATATTAAACAACTTTAAAAAGATAATGAACAGTAACTATAAGGCAAGACATCTCTTATTCTTAATATTTCTGGTAGCATTGACAAGAAAATGTATAGATTCATTTAATAGAGGGAAATTAATGGTGATGAAGGAAAATGGTTTAATATACTGGCATCAGTTCATTGGTAGCAAGGATATATATGACACAAATAGTCTTATGGCTAGGTATAATTCTAATAAAAAAATGGTTAAATATCCAGATTTTTAGAGAATATCTACTAAACCAGCTCAAATAAAATAAAGTGCTTGATGTTTCATTATATCCAAAAGTAGTGTCTCTTTTCTGTGAATTGAATATGACTAACCAAAACATAGGTTTTTCATTATCTAGGATTTACAAAACGCTAAGCGCAGACTTACAAATACCAGAAGATTATTTATGGAGTTGTATTGAAAAACTAAATAAAGCTAAATTTTCAGACTCTGATAGAGCCTTGACATTGAAATCAGTTAACAACACAACCTCATCTCCTTTCTGGAAACTATCCACTTGGAGGTTTATCCATAGGAGCTACATTACCCCAAATAAATTGGCATTGATCTCACATACTATTACTCATAAATGTTGGAGATGTGAAGAAACTTTATGTGCTGATTGGGCACATATGTTTCTTGAATGTAAAATGGTTACAACCTCTTGGCAGGAATTTAAGTCCTTTTATTTATTTATTTATTTTACATTTGTTAACCGGGCTAGTCCAACTGGATACATGTCCATTTTCAGTGGAGGCCCGAGGAGAAAAGCTCCGAGTTTTCAAAACATTTAATGTTACAAGTAATTTAAAAATAATAATACAAAAATGTATAGCAAAATGTTACAAGAATAAGATTTGTTCATAGTAAAAAAATGATTTCACAATTTTTTCCCACAAGAAAGCAATAAGTAAGTAAATCAAGAAAAGATGGGGATATAAGGTTACTCAGGACTTCTACAGGATAAGACAGGAATTGGAAAACAGGATTGGTGGTTAGATGGGATGAGTAGAGCTGGAGAGTAGAATGGTCAGAGAGAAATTATGATATAAGGATAAACTCTAAGAGAAAAATTGAGGGAGACATGGTAGAGCAGAGGAGAAGGAAATGAAAAAGCAGATTAATCAGGGTTATTGCAAGAGCATAACCAGTGGTTGGATAGGAAATGTTTAAGGTTAGTTTTGAATAATGGGAGAGATGAAAGAGCTGTTAGGTCATTTGGTAGGAGGTTCCATATTTTACCAACAAAGTTAGAGAAAAGAGAGTCTCCTGCAGAATTTTTAGATAAAGAAGTTTGCATCTGCATTTTTTTAGTTGAGTAACTTTTTCAGGTTATGGTATGGTGTTATGAGGGTAGAGAGAGTTGGGGTATTGTTAGGTTGATAAAGGACTTTATGGGCAATAATAAGTTGGTTAAATTGTAGTAGGTGAGGTAATTCAAGCCAGCCTAGTTGTTTTAGGTTTTGACAGTGATGAGTCCTATAAGGTGAGTTAGTGGCAAATCTGGCAATGCTATTATAAGATTTAGCTAGTTTGTTATGATTATATTGGGACAGGTTAGTGTAGATGGGGGAGGCATATAATAGGGTAGAGAGTAAGTGAGTTCTGGCTATTGTAGATCTGGCTAGTGGTGATAGAAATTGTTTAATTCTATATAGAGATCCAAGTTTTTTGTTGGTAGATTTTATTATAGTGTTAATGTGAGTGTTAAATTTAAGTTGATTATCTATTGTGATTCCTAGGAGTTTGGTGGTGGAGTCAGGAGAAATTATAGTACCATTGTTGGATTGAAGTGTAAAATGAAGAGGGGAGATGTGTGTGAGGGGGTAAACAGCAATAATTTGGTTTTTTTTGGGTTGAGGAGAAGACAATGGTTAGAGAACCATTTTTCTATTGTGGTGAAGGATTTTTGTGTGAGAGAATGTAGGTCAGTTTGGGATTTTGCTGAGCAAATAATTGTGGAGTCGTCGGCGTATTGAATGCAGGTAGAGAAGGGGATAGAGATGAAGGTCATTGATGAAAATGGAGAATAACAGTGGGCCTAAGATAGAGCCCTGTGGGACACCTAGGGAAGTGGGTAGAAGTTCAAAAAGATGATTCTGCCAGAGAACTGCTTGTTTACAATTATCCAGGTAGGATGTGAACCAGTTCAAGGCGGGTTTATCAAGTGATAGGGACTTTAGAAGGTGGAGTAGAAGTTTATGGTTGACCATATCAAAGGCTTTAGAAAGATCTACAAAGAGTGCTGATGACAGGAAATTATTGTTTAGATTTGTGTTGATACAGTTGGTAAAAGAAAGTAGGGCTGTGGTAGTACTGTGGTAGGGACGAAAGCCATGTTGACAGTCCGCTAAGAGATTGTGGTGGAGTAGGTGGGTAATTAGTTGTTTGTGGATACATTTCTCCATTATTTTAGCAAGAGGAGACAGAAGAGCTATGGGACGGTAGTTTGAGTATTCAGTAGAGTCGCCACCTTTGTGAAGGGGAATGATATGTGAGATTTTCCAGATTGATGGAATAGTGCATTCCTTAATAGTTCTGTTAATCAATATAGAGATTGGGTAGGCGATGGCTGAGGCTCCTAGTTGTAGGAATTCCCCTGGTAATTTGTCAGCTGAGGGGGTAGAAGGCTTAAGTTTTTGAAGTAAGGAGGAGATGAAGGAGGTGGGTATTGGTTCTAGGTGGAAAGGAGGGGGGGTGGGGCTTGTAGTGGACAGGTTGGCAGTGTCAGGATATTGTTGATTTGCTAAGTTTTGTACAGCTGTGGTAAAGAAGGTATTAAGCATTTGCTGTTTTGTAGGGTCATCAGTGTTGCTGCCAAGTGGAGTTGGTGTTACAACTTTACCTGGGGATATTAGTCTGTTAATAGAGGTCCAGAACTTCTGTGGTTTTGGAGGAAGATTGTTGAAGTTGGATGTAAAAGTTTTTTTTTATCCTGTATTATTGCTTTTTTAGTCATATTTCGTTGTTGTCTAAAATTTTGCTGATCAGTTATGAGTTTAGTGGTACGCCATTTGGTCCAGGATTTGTTCCTGGAGAGGATTAACTTTTGGTCTCACTTGTGAGCCATACTGCTGGTTTGTTTTTCACTCTTATGGTACAATTGGGGCATGATGATCTAGGATTGTTAGGAAAGTCTTATTGAAGTAGGATACTGCTTCATTTATTGGAAGGGACTTAAGGGGTTCCCATTTGCAGTGTTTAAGTTCGGTTAGGAACATTTTCTGGTCAAAGTGTTTTTTACTGCGTATAGTTATAACAGGGGGAGAAATGTGAACGTTTGTTTTGTGTCTTATTATATATATTAGAGAGTGATCACTAAGGTCATCTGGTAGGGTTCCTGTTGTATAGTTATGTTTTGGACCATTAGTTAATATCCAGTCCAGAATGCTTTCTTTGTTATTGGATTTGTTTATTCTAGTTGTGGAATTAATGAGTTGTGAGAAACCATTCAAATTGATCAGAGAGGATGGGTTGTTATTATTACATAAATTCCAGTTGGTGTTAACGTCTCCTAGTAGTATTGTTTCTTGTGGATAATTTAGAGAAAGGCAACTTAATAGGTCTTCTAGTTTGTCTTGATTGTTACCTGGTGGGAAATATGTACAGATGATGTTAACTGATTTTTGGTTGTTTAGTTGTAGTTTTGAAATAATTATTTCTGTAGTGTCATCAGAATGAGGTTTGTGGTTTATTCTACTGATTTGTAATCCTGCCTTGTAGAGAATAGCAACCCCTCCACCTTTTTTTTGATGCGGTCTTTGCGAATAATATTGTAACCTGGGGGAATAATTTCTGTATCTTTTATTGTTGGTTTAAGCCATGTTTCAGTTAAACAAAGGATGTCAAAGTGGTGGACATCTAGGAGAGCATGTATTTGAGTAATTTTGTTGCAGATGCTACGTATATTAAGATGGGCAATTTTGAGTGTTTTTGAGGATAGAGCTGATAGTAAAGGGATAGAATTAGATTCAATACTATTAGGGGAGGATGAGTGAAACATTGGGCCTGGGTTTGGATGAATGTCTCCATCCTTAAGGGAGTGGATCAAAGTGAAGTTATGATACTGGCTTAGTTTAGGATTAAGGTCATATAATTTTCGAGTGTTAGGAATTGAGTGTTTTATATGAAAAAGTCGGTGATATTTGGCTTGGATGTAGCTATGGTTATATGTGGAGTTATTAAAGTTTGTGCATGAAACAGGAAGTGATGTAGTAGTGTGTTTGGATGGTATGAGAAGAGTTTTGAGAAGGGGTTGTTCATAGGAGGTAAGGAAATATATAGTGGTGAGAGAAGTGAACAATGACATTAGTAGTAGACAGAGGTGTAGGTTAGGCATGTTGAGAGAGGAGGGAAAAAAAGGTTATAGGTAGTGAGATGAGGAAAGGACTGCTTTAGGTGAGAAAGGCTATAGATGATGGGGGAAGGTTTGTACCTAGTAGGTTAAGGATAATTAGTAAAGGGTGAGGTTAGTGAATGATGGAGTAGTAAGTATATGTAGTATGAGGAGGAGAAGGATTAGCTATTGTGAGAAAAGGTTAGAGATAAATAAGGGGAGATGTAAAGCTAGTGGGTGTGGATGTATAAATGTAGGGTGTGGCTAGAAAGAGGTGAGTGGTTGGTTGGGAAAGAATTGAGGAGTGGAGGGGGAGTGGTTAAGAGAGTACATAGGTAGACACCCTGGGGGCGGGTGAGAATTGGGGGCAGGGTAGGGGAGCGGAGTGAGCCCGTAGGGCGAACGGAGCAGGAAGACACAAGAGAGTGGAGTTCAGCAGGAAAGAATCAGAGCAAGGGAAGAACTAACAGGTAAGTCAGTCGGTTAGAGAAGGTGTATTAGATAGTCAGCTAGTGTATAGAAAAAAAGTAAGTAGAAAAGCTAGAGTCAGCAGAATCGAGGTAAGGTAAGAGAGGCTAGGCTAAAATGCAGTTCTGGAAAAAAGTTTCAGTTAAAGGACAGATAGGAAAGGTTTAGGGGACACAAGAGAGTGGAGTTCAGCAGGAAACAATCAGAGCAAGGGAAGAACTAACAGGTAAGTCAGTCGGTTAGAGAAGGTGTATTAGATAGTCAGCTAGTGTATAGAAAAAAAGTAAGTAGAAAAGCTAGAGTCAGCAGAATCGAGGTAAGGTAAGAGAGGCTAGGCTAAAATGCAGTTCTGGAAAAAAGTTTCAGTTAAAGGACAGATAGGAAAGGTTTAGGGGGCAGAAGATAAGCATAAGAGTGGGAAGAGAAAAGTAGCAGCAGGAAAAAGAATAAGGGTGCCACCTAGTGGCCAGTTGTATGTTTGCAGGGACAGACAGCAGAGCAGGGGGCAAAGCACAAAAAGGGAAAAAGAGGATACAGTGTGATGTGCTAGCAAACAGAGATAGTTGAGGTAGATTGGGATAGGAATTTAAATTGAGGTATATATGGTGGGTGGGAAAAATATGTAGGCTGCTGGTAATTCAGGAGGGATGCTTAACCTGAGATACAAAAGTAGAGTAAGTCTGGTCAAACAAGGTAACTTAGCATACTTAGAATCTCTTAGTAAGTCAGTCTCTCTTGGTAGTGTAGGGTATGGGTTCAGTTGTTGAGGTTCCTTAAATTTCAGGAGGATGGTGGGCAGGAAAAAAGTCTGCTTGAGTTTAACAGTTGACCACTCTGTTGTAAGGTAAGAAGGGAGAGATTTAGTGAGTGAGTTAGAGCTAAGTTTAGGAAGCAAAATAAGTTATAGCGCATCAGCATTCATCAATATCATCAGCGCTGAAATACAAGGTAAAAAACATCAATACAATAAAGAAAAAAGGAAATAACAGTATATCTAGGAAAAAAAAACAACCTATCTAGACTATGCAATATCTAGAAAATACAGTTGTTTCATTTTGCATGGTTAAAACAATATGTAACAGTATTTTACAGTCCAGTTTAGAGTTCACATAAAAATGCACTATGTGATTGTGAAGAAACAGTAATAGATGGCCGTTAGGTAAATCAAGCATCTCCCATCGACAAGTATTGTCTTGATAAAACAATTTCTTAGGTAAGACGACTCTATTTTATAGTTATGGGCTCAGCGGTTAAACAGCCCGACTGACTTATCCAATGCTAGATAAGGAAATTGCAAGCCCTCGCGCTTACGCTGCACGGGCCAAAAACCAGATTAGGGATTCCATAAAATCTAGCCACTATATTATAGTAAAACGACACTAGTTGTCCTTTCAGGCTTGGCGATTAAGCAACCCCACACACTTAATTCAATGATGCAGGTAGTATTTTAAGCCCCCGCAGTCACGCAACATGAAGCAAGAAACAGACTTTAAAGTAATTGTCTGTACAGCGGTAAAACAGCTCGATTGACTTATCCAATGCTAGATAAAGAAATCTCAAGCCCTCGCGCTTACGCTGCATGGGCCAAAAACCAGATTAGGGATTCCATAAAATCTAGCCACTATATTATAGTAAAACGACACTAGTTGTCCTTTGAGGCTTGGAGATTAAGCAACCCCACACACTTAATTCAATGATGCAGGTAGTATTTTAAGCCCCCGCAGTCACGCAACATGAAGCAAGAAACAGACTTTAAAGTAAATGTCTGTAAAGTAAAAACTGCGGTATTAGATTACGGCTACAATTGGTGGAATGCCTTGCCGAGGTAGTTAACAAATGGAGAGAGCTAGGAATCCAGGTGAGATTCTAGAAACACGTGCAAGGCAATATGATACAGGTATCTAACAGAAGTATCTGGTAGATATACCAAGTAAATTCAGGGATATAGATAATAATCTAGACTCAGTAGAGTAAAATAGTCATAATTGGCAGCTGCTAATAAACATAGTAGGGACCCACTATCGACGCTGAATAAGTACAGCAGTAATGTAGGCTGGGGTAAGTAATTGAGTAGCCCGACACTTGTTTTGGAGGTATGGTGACGCAGAGGGTTTGCAAACCCACGTGCACGCTGCACTGTTAACACAAAACTAAAGGACTGGTGTACCAAGATAAAAATATAGAGGTTTCAGATAGAACTAAACGTTTACACAGTAGATACAGAGTTCTAGCAAAGAACACAAGGAAACCTATTTTGTAAATTATAAAAGGTACTTTGCGACACTACAAATAACCCCTATCAAAGAAAGTAGTTAACGCTTATTCATCTAAGCCCCAGTATGGACTCTAAACAGTTTCAGTAAGTGTACAGCGTTCTTAGCATTCACCTACTCTAAAGACAACAACTGTCGTATGACAAGTGGAAAAAAAAAGCTAGACCTAGCATACACAGGAGTCAATTAAACATCAGCCAATTGAGAGGAAAGACATTTAGAAATACATTCAGTACACATTGATATCAAGACAGTCAGTTGTGATACAACTTTAAAACCTGCACAAAGCAGAGCAAATGAACATATAATTCGAATTACAAACAAACACTCACAGTCTCAGGATAAGCCCCTAGCTCCGATCACCCAACAGCCAACGATACCCAGGGAAAGAAAGATGGCGTCAATAGGCAGGGGGTTATATTTATAGGTTAAAAGTAGGCATGGAGGAGGGAAAAGGGGAGTAGCCCCGGAGGTAAGCCCTAGGGAGGAGCTTGCGTGTAAGTAAGTTGCTCTTTCAGAGTAGTGGTAAAGAGTATGTAATAAAGGAGGGGATAAGAGGTAGACGTGTAGGTCAGATATATGAGTATGATATAGGGTGAAAGTTCAGAGGTAGACAAGAGTAAAGAGCTTTGTAGATAATAGTGAGATAAGTAACAATAGGAGGAGGTATAATAACAGTATGAAGCAGCATAGTATAAGCAAGTTGAGAGGGGGAAATGAAAAAGCCCTGGAGTAAGACACAAGAGAGTGGAGTTCAGCAGGAAACAATCAGAGCAAGGGAAGAACTAACAGGTAAGTCAGTCGGTTAGAGAAGGTGTATTAGATAGTCAGCTAGTGTATAGAAAAAAAGTAAGTAGAAAAGCTAGAGTCAGCAGAATCGAGGTAAGGTAAGAGAGGCTAGGCTAAAATGCAGTTCTGGAAAAAAGTTTCAGTTAAAGGACAGATAGGAAAGGTTTAGGGGGCAGAAGATAAGCATAAGAGTGGGAAGAGAAAAGTAGCAGCAGGAAAAGAATAAGGGTGCCACCTAGTGGCCAGTTGTATGTTTGCAGGGACAGACAGCAGAGCAGGGGGCTAAGCACAAAAAGGGAAAAAGAGGATACAGTGTGATGTGCTAGCAAACAGAGATAGTTGAGGTAGATTGGGATAGGAATTTAAATTGAGGTATATATGGTGGGTGGGAAAAATATGTAGGCTGCTGGTAATTCAGGAGGGATGCTTAACCTGAGATACAAAAGTAGAGTAAGTCTGGTCAAACAAGGTAACTTAGCATACTTAGAATCTCTTAGTAAGTCAGTCTCTCTTGGTAGTGTAGGGTATGGGTTCAGTTGTTGAGGTTCCTTAAATTTCAGGAGGATGGTGGGCAGGAAAAAAGTCTGCTTGAGTTTAACAGTTGACCACTTTAGAATCTCTTAGTAAGTCAGTCTCTCTTGGTAGTGTAGGGTATGGGTTCAGTTGTTGAGGTTCCTTAAATTTCAGGAGGATGGTGGGCAGGAAAAAAGTCTGCTTGAGTTTAACAGTTGACCACTTTAGAATCTCTTAGTAAGTCAGTCTCTCTTGGTAGTGTAGGGTATGGGTTCAGTTGTTGAGGTTCCTTACATTTCAGGAGGATGGTGGGCAGGAAAAAAGTCTGCTTGAGTTTAACAGTTGACCACTAGTCTCAGGATAAGCCCCTAGCTCCGATCACCCAACAGCCAACGATACCCAGGGAAAGAAAGCCTTTTCAAAGGCTTTGTGGTCTGACAAATGTGACATCTCAGATTCTTTGATATTATTTAATGCATCGATACCAGTACATATTCCAAAGACACAAGTGCATCTTCTCTGGTCTCTTCTTGCAATCACAAGGAAAGTTATAACATCAAACTGGAAAAGTAGAAACATTGTCTCTTTTTCCGAGTTTATTTTACTGACCAAAACTGTATGTAAAAGAGAACTGTTTACCCTTGATTTAAGATCAACAAAAGTAACTCATAAGAAATTATCATGGATAAAACTAAAGAATTTATTAGATAAGATGTAACATATACATTGTAAATTTTTGTATGTTATGGGCATGGTGTTGTATATAGTTTTGTTTTATGCAATTTGTTTAAATGCACAGATTTCTTTGTTTTGTTTAAAAAATTCAATAAAAATTGTTTAAAAAAAGTTGCCTTTATTTGCAGATTATACTGTTTTGTACCTGAAAAATCGAGAAAATGACATTGGTTTTGAATGTGCTCACACAGTTTCAGGTGTTTTTGAGATATAAAATTAATATAGATAAAATAAAGACTATAGCCATATGTTATGTACCCACACACATATTAGTTCAGTAATACACATATTTATGGGACATGATAAAATGAAGTATTGAGGAGTATGGATTAAAAAGGCTTTTGTTTTGGCAGATTAGGATATGTGGAAAGAGACTAACCAAAAGATAATACAAAAAATGAGAAACTGGAAGCTCTTATTTATGAATCTGGATAGTAAGATACAAGCAGTGAAAATGTTTTTAGTCCATTTAATGTTACACACAAGTCAGGCATATTTTTATCAACCAGAGGAGAAGATCTGGACAATAATTAATAAAGAGTTGAAGGAATTTAGTTGAGTGGGGAACAAGGCTAATGTTAAGTGGGATGTGTTGATCCTTCCAGTAGAACAAGGTGGTTTAGGATTACCTTTTGCCGTGCTTTTATATTAAGGAATTCCATCTTATGCCAGGAGGTGTTTACCTGGTCTCTTTGAGTTGGGAACCATTCTCAGGAGCACAAAGTGTGGTTGTTTGTTGGCTAGAGAGCACAGGAGTCAGTTTTCAAGCTTTTTTCTCTACTATAAATCAGGCAAGTTTGCACAGAGCTGCCCACTCAGCAGCAATGTTTACCAGTGCTCTGTGTAGTAACAAAGGGCCTAGTCAGTACAAATTCTCTATAAAGTTAGGATTAAGTCCAAAACTTGTTAAAAAGGGTGGCATTGTGTGAAAATAAACTTAGAGCAGATAGCTTGTGCATCAAATAGCACTACCATATCCTTGCATTATATAACAGCTTGTCCTAAACCACAGAAACTATCATAGGATACCCCTGTTAAAACCCAATCTTTAATCCTAAACAGCCCACCCTATTACAGGACTGGACAACATGGATCTGCAATTTTCAAATGTCTCTGTGGCCATCTTGGTAGATTTGGGTATCCTAAGACAATGTAGCAATTGTCACATGTTTTCAGACAACCAGTTAATTGGTAAAGAAAATAACACAGCGTGCAAGGGATGTATATACACAACTTCCTGGGATGCAAAAATCCTGTATACAAAAGAGGTTGTCAGGAATACCCACACTACATCCCTCATACACACTGCTCACTATACACACAGATTGTCTTATCCTGAGGCTCTTGAAAGAAACCTTCCCAAATCTCAAAGACTTCAAAAGCCACCTAATGGCAAATCTGCTTGTGAGCAATCACTAAAGCACACACCAAAAGTAACATCATACATTTCACATAAGTCTGCACCCAATGGTCCCCCAAGAGCAAATTCCATAATGCAAGCATATACTTTACTTAATACCCTTGGCATTGTGGATTTCATGGTACAACACACAGATGCCCACCTTGCCAGGTTAGACAAGGAGAAGATAATGGTTAGTTGTCTCTCCGGAGCCAAGATCCACAATATCATCCATATAGTCAAGTTACTGTACCCCAGATACAAAAGTAATTCCATCATAGTTCCTGTTGGTGTAAATGACCTGAGACACACCTGAGTGGATTATATGAAAGGAGACATAATGGATCTCGTGGAATATGTGTTACAGATAGGTATGAGCATTGTATTAAGCAGCATTCCACCTTTACCAGGCATGATGCCACAATATGAACATAAAATGATTGATTATAATAATTGGCTTAATTTCTGGTGTCATGCCAGGGTGATCCAATATCTGTCAGCATGGGAGGACATGGTCAAAAGATCACATTGTCTTATCAAGTATAGGCTGTGCCTATCTCCCCTAGGCTTTTGGATATTGGATAAAACTTTATCTATGCCAACAGAGCCTTTTTAGGCAATGCCAAAAAGATGAAACTACCAACATAGTGAAAAAGACATCAAGTAACCTTAAAGTGTTACTGCTCAATGCTCTGAGCCTAAACAACAAAACTCCAGACCCTTCTAGCCCTCCTCACTCTGGAGAATGCAGACATCTGTGTTGTGACCAAGACATGTTTCAAAGTGGGGGCTTATAACAAGGAAGATAACAAGAAATCCTGTAGAAGTTTTAGAAATATTTCAGAAATTTTATGAACATTTGTATAATGGACAGAAATATGGAAATCAATAAAAGGTACAAATGAAAATGTTTATGGAAGAATTAAATATGCCAAGGTTAGAGGCAGATGAAGTTCAATTACTAACAGTTAGGACAGGAAGAGATGAGATAAAAATGTCTATGTATAACCAATGTACAGGAAAGTTCTCAGGAATACATGGTATTCCTGTGGAAGTTTGGAAGCTAGGAGGGGAAAAACTAATAAACATCTGGAACGCTTTGTTTAACAATATTTTAAGAGGAGAAGAAGTACCAGCATCCTGGAATAAAGAGGTGGTAATGGTAATACCTAAAGAGGGTATAGATCCATCGGATCCAGCTTTATTTAGGCCCATTTCAATATGGGGTCCTCTCTGATAACTTATGCTTGAGTAGAAGAACCAGGCAGGGTTGCCCGGTTTCCTCTTTGCTGTTTGCATTATATTTAGAACCATTGGCAAAGAAAATAAGGGACTCAGAAATTCAAGGATATAATTGGTATGGTAGTCAGGAAAAGCTGGGTCTATTTGCAGATGATATTATTTTATATATGACAAAACCAGAAAGGGAAACTGCAGTATTGTGCAATATTTTAAGACAGTTTCAAATCTTCTCAGGATACAAAATTAATGAAACTAAAACAAAGAAATAATATGTATATACACAAACACTAAAATTCAAACACAAAAGGTTCTTGATAAATTTCAAGTAGGCGACCCGATATGTCACAAATCACTTTATTGTAAAAATAAGACGATTTAGTGCTTTCAACCACTCAGACATTTCATCCACAAATTCTGACTTCTGATGAAGTCAACATTGTGAGTGGATGAAAGCGGTAAATCGTCTTGTTTTTACAATAAAGTGATTTGTGGCATATTGGGTCACCTACTTGAAATTTATCAAGAACCTTCTGTGCTTGAATTTTAGCATTTGTGTATATACATATTATTTTTTTCTGAGTTGGAGTACAGAAACGCTTATTCTTTAAGACTTTATGAAACTAAAACAAAGGCAACAGTAGTAAATTATGTACCCACACACAAATTAGTCCGATATCCATATTTATGGGAATATGATAAATGAAGTATTTAGGAGCATGGATTAGAAATGACTCTGATGTGGCAGCTAAGGCTATGTGGGTAGAGACTAAACAGAAGATAGTACAAACATTGAGAAACTGGAAGCTTTGTTATATGGCTATGGATACTAAGATACAAGCAATTAAAATGTTTTGAGTCCCTTTAGTCTTATACACAGGTCAGGCATATGTTTATGAACCAGAGGAGAAGCTGTGGATAGCAATTAAAAAAGAGTTGAAGGATGTTATCTGGGAAGGGAAGACAGCAAGGGTCAAGTGGAATAAAACAATTCTTCCAATAGAACAAGTCAGACTAGGATTACCCAATTTGAGGGGGTATTTTAGAGGAACACTCTTATACATAGCACAAGCAGAAAACTATAATTCAAAGTGGAAAGGAATGATGATGATATAGGGAGTAAGCTCAAGAAACAAGGAGAGATTGGGATTTTGGATGCAGACTCTTAAGGAGAACAACAAAAATCATGCAGAGTATTATAGTCATAAAATAGCAGGGAGTATTCTAAGAACTAAACTAGCATGAGAATGGAGAAAAGAGATTTTGCCAATAGGGATGACTGTGGTTAGGGATACAGATAATAGGCAAGATGGGGCTGGAATTTATTGGAGAAAACTGGCAAAGGAACCAAAGTATTAGAGCAAATAACTAGAAAGGGAAGAGTAATAGAATGGGAAGAGGTCAAGAATGTATTTGGAGTTCAGGTTAGAGATTGCCTTCTCTATCAAGGATTGATATCAGATTATAGGCAAAGAGAAAGAAATAGGGGGATCTTGAATGAAAGACCAACACTGGTAGAGTTTTTAATAGATCTAAAACAGAAACCACCATTAAAAAGGAATAATTAGTAAACCATATAAAATATTGCATGATAACTATAAGAATCAATCAGAGACGCTTAGAAAGGATTGGGAAGAGAGATTGGATAAGCAATTTACAGAAATAATGGGGGATATATGTGTATCTCCCAAATATGCAACAAAGTCTAGAAGATTTAGGATCTTTGCCTGTGTTTACATAGGTATTTTTATACCCCAAGTAGACTCCAAAGAATTTTTCCTCAGGTTATTGCAAATGTTGGAGGTGTGACAGGCAGGAAAGAGGTGGCTGGAAACATATTTTTGGGAGTGTAGTGATCTAGAAGACTTTAGGGATACCCTGTAGATTGCTGTGTCGGAGATGCTGGATGAGCAGATAGACTTGACTGGGGAGATGATTTTTTGAGCTATGATACAGAATTGGGATTGCCTAGACATACTAAACCCTTGCTGAGTCTAATTATGGTGCTGCCAAAAAATCAATTATTGGAAAATGGAAATCAAAGTCCAGACCAGCTTTATTGAAAGTAGTGAATATAGTAACAGAGATAAAACAACTGGAAATTAGATCTTTAGAAGAGGGAATGAGCAAACTATATAGGAAAAATGGGAATTGTGGGAACAATGTACACAGAGAAGGAACGAGTTTAAGAGGCAGGATTTGAATGAGCCATATGATGCTTAACTGACAATGACTGGATAGATTATAAGTGATGTATAATGTTTGCAACTACAGTTGTTTCAATGGTGTCTGTGATGTATAATACTTACAACTAAAGTGATGTCAACGTTGTTTGTTTTTAATTTATATAAATGTAAGATTGCCTGTGTTATACATGATAATTTAGTAAAGATGTTTATTGGGAAAAAAGACATGTTTTAAAGACAGAAAGTACTACAGTATGCAAGGCTATAGTTCCTTCCACACATTTCGATCAACAACTGCACAGACTGAAGCCAAAGGTAGAGGTGTCTCGATCTATGTTCACAACAAACATACCTTCAGGTTGTTTAAACAGGAAGATACAATGGAGCTCATCCATGTGCAAGTCACCATAGATAAGGTCCCACACTATATCATGTCTAGCTACGGGTTACCATATATGCCCTTAGAGTCTCACATCTCTTACTTAAATCTAGTAAAGGAATTCACCATTCAACCAAACACCCTATTCATGAGTGACTTTAACTACCCCTCTATTGACTGGGAAACATACACTGCCTCAGGCTCACATGCACAGCACTTCCTGGACATTACTGACCAACATGGAGAGCATTGTAACCCCCCCCCCCACCAATCCCAGTGTCATGTCCTGACTAGTGAGGTTGGATCATAAAGTTGTCTCATTTAAAGTAAAATTCAACCCGGAAAATCCAGCCAATCCAATAACAGTTAGGAATGATTCAAAGGCAAACTACATCCTATTAAGTGACAGTTTGTCAAAATTCAAAGAAACTCCAACCCCAAGACCACAGCTACCTATGCAGAATTATTCACAGAGTCCCTATACAAACATCTAAATGGCTGGATAGAGGCTGTCATACCTACCAGAAATAGATCAAAAACAAACCCCAGTGATGGAATCATCACCTAAACAGGGTACATAATAAAAGAAGAAAGCTCGTTGCCAAAATTAGGAAGAGAGACTTCCTTAAAAACAAGTGCTCTCCTATACAATTAAACAAGACGTTAAGAGGTCTAATTAAGTGCAACAAGGCTAACTACTAGGTCAGGATAGCCTCATAGGCTAAGGACAATCACAAGGCCTTCTTCATCTACATCCAAACCTTACAGGGAGCACACAACAATGTGCTCAGCTGGTGGTGAACAGTACAACCTACACAGATCAAGGTGACATAGCAAATCTACTGGCTGATAAATTCAGCTCAAAGTTGACCCCCCCACTCCGACCCCAGCTCTACCAGGTGAAATCCCCTCCAACATACTTCCCCAGATATCAGCAGGGACTCGGTGCAGGCAACACTCACTAAAGCCAACAGCAGTGCCTCCATGGATCCTAACAACATTCCCGGTTGCCTCCTAAACAGTCTAAAACATGACCTATCAGGACCACTTGAGGCACTCTTTAACTACAGTCTTGAAACAGGCGAAATTCCAAGTGAATGAAGGACCACAACAGTCATTCCCCTCTACAAGAGCAGACCACCAACTGACTCAGAGAACTACAGACCCATCAGTCTAACAAGCCTAATATGCAAAGCCATTAATCAAATTATCATGGAAATGATAAGGACAATGGCAACCAGACAGTGGACCCACCCCAGTTTGGCTTTGTTAAAGGAAGGTCATGCCTACTTAACCTGGTAGACTTCTTTGAAAGGGTCACCAAGGCAATAGGCAAGGTTTAAACAGTGCACACTGTGTATCCTGACCTGGCCAAGGCATTTGGCACAATACCCCACTCAGGCATTTTTGGCAAGCTCTCTGAGCTAAGTGTAAATCCTTACATAACTCACTGGATTGCTGGCTGGCTAACAGACAGGACCCAAGAAGTCAGGATTAGTGAGACTAACTTCACCAAGAGACTGGTCACCAGTGGAATATCCCAGGACTCCTTGCTGGGCCCTCTCCTGTCTACTTCTTGGAAGACAAGGCTAACATTCAAAGCCTCTGTCTCACCAAGTTCGCAGATGACTGCAAATTGGGAGCTATTATAGAGCCCCCCAAAGACAGAAACATCTTGTAATTGGATTTAACACAGACAAATGACTAGTGACAAAACCATGGCCTAAAACTCACTGCCAAAAAATGCATTATAATGCCCTTCGGGAAACTGTCAACCTAAGTTAATTACTCCAGTGATAAAACACCACTCAAAGTTGACCCTGCAGTAAGAAATCTGAGAATATATATATATATATATATATATATATATATATATATATATATATATATATATATATATATATATATATACAGCAATCTGGACTTTGACCAACATGTAGCTAAGATAACAAGAAAATCATTATATGTCATGCAACTTATAGGTAAGGGTACAGCATTCAGGTCCAAGGAAGTTATAGAACCAACAAAATGAAAGAAAATGCACTGAGCTAGCACACTGAGAACATTTATTGATAGACAAAACAGAAAACAGAAAATGGTGAGCGCTTTCACAACATAAAGTTGCTTCATCAGACAACAGTAAAAGGCTTACACTCTATTTAAATAGTCAAATATCCATTACTCAATTAACTAATTAGGGCTAACAAGCTGTACAGAATCAAAATCAAGAGAAGCTTACCACAGTGAATCCTACAATAAAGATGCACTATGCATATAATGTTACACACAAAGTTACTAAACATATATAACCACACTATATACAGTATAGAAAAAACATATACATACATATATAAGATAAAACAATGACAGTAAGACATATAAAAAAGCTAAAAACATCTAAAATATCTTCTAAAAGATCTAGAAATCAGTGCATGAGTAGTCGAGCCTTCAAAAAGGGAACCAACGTAGTGGCAGCATTCAGTCCAGGAAACTTCTCAGCGTTAAGCTTCAGTATCCATTTTTGCTCATGCCCCTCTGTAATATTTTCTATGTCACCACCCCTAGGGTTCGTATAAATATGTTGCAAAACCAAAAATTTAAAAGAATGTGAACGATCATTAGACATAACGTGACAGGCCAGAGCACTGGATTGTTTACAGTTGGTAATGTCTCTCACATGTTCTAAAATACGATCTTTCAACATTCTGTTCGTTTTGCCTACATAATAAGCATGGCATTGTTGACAAAAACAAAAATAAACAACATCAGTGGTTCTACAATCTGAATATTGATTAAAATGTAACGAAAAATGCCTGGTAGGATGCACATAATTATTTTTGTTATAAACAAATTGACAGGCACTGCAGTTCCTACATGGAAAAGTTCCACGGCGAACAGAGTGAGTTAACTTTTTGCGTGTTTCCCCATGGCAAAGGTGTTGTTTAAGTGACTTGCTATTCTTAAAACTGAAATGTCGAGTCAGTCCAACCTTGTCTACAAGGCCAGGAACTTCTTGTAAAAGGTACCAGTATTTCTTAACAACATCCACATATTGATTAATGTTGCTAGAAAACTAGAGAACCACTCTAAAGTCATTCTCAGCTGTGGCACTGTGTGTTGCATCTGCGGTGGCTCTGTTGTGATTATAATAAGGTTTGCACCTAGTATCTCTAAGCTTCCAGGCATCAGATATTGCATTATCAATGTCTGCACTAGAATATCCTCTAGCCAAAAACCCAATTTTCAAGTTATTCAATGTAGCTACTGCATCATTGTCACTACTATGTAGCCTGAGTGTCCTAAAAACTTGCCCTCTTAATACATTCCTAGGAATGTGTCTAGGGTGCATACTAGATTTATGCAGCAATGTGTTCTTTCTAGTTGGTTTATGGTATATAGTACTGCGGAGATGATTCAAATCAGATTTACTGATTTTGACATCAAGAAAACTTATGTCAGTGGCTGAACTCTGGTGTGTAAACCTTAAAAAATCAGTTGTTGAATGCAAGTAATCCAAAAATTGGTCTAGATCAGAGCCGGAGCCCTTCCATAACATAAAAACGTCATCTACAAACCTAACATACCACAGTATCTGTCCAAAGAAAGGATTAGTGGCAGACAAAACATTTTGCTCTTCCCAACTGACCAGTGCTAAGTTGGCGTAGCTATTGGCACAAGCAGTGCCCATTGCCACGCCAACATTTTGCAGGAAAAGCTGTTCTAGAAACATAACAATATTATTTTCTAAAATGATTTCTAATAGGGTGCAGATTAACTGTATCTTATTATTAGTCAAAAGTTTGTGCACAGTAAGAAAATCTCTAATACTATCAACACCCCAAACATTTGGTATACTGGTAAACAGAGATTCTATGTCCATGGTCACAAGAACAAATTCCTCATCTCTATCTATCGTCTCCATCCTATTATGTAGCCACTGTAAGAACATCTTAGTGTCCTTTAAAATTGTATAACAGTTGTCCAGAAAGCCATGTAAAGTCCCTTCTA
This sequence comes from Protopterus annectens, assembly GCF_019279795.1. Taxonomy (NCBI): domain Eukaryota; kingdom Metazoa; phylum Chordata; order Ceratodontiformes; family Protopteridae; genus Protopterus; species Protopterus annectens. The sequence continues at coordinate 903,910,277 of NC_056727.1, read as the reverse complement.
CATATATGGAGAGGGACTCAGTACACCAGCCACTACCTGAAACAATAGGTCTCATAGGTGGAAGTAACAAGTCCTTGTGAATTTTAGGTAGACCATATATCCTGGGAACAACAGGCTTATGAACATTAAAATACTTAAAAAGTAAATTATCAATCAAATTAGTTATTAGCAAGTCAAAAATTAGAAAAGAAACGTTATCTATGATGGCATTCACCATAGATTTAGAAATACATTGATATGTGGTAGTACCAAGTAACAGTTTCTCCATTTGTGTAACATATAAATCTTTATCTAAAACAACAATGCCACCTCCTTTGTCGGCCTGTTTAATGATCAATGAATGTAGGCTTTTTAAATCTTGCAAAGCTCTGTACTCTCCAGTAGTCAGATTATAAAATGACATGTTACAAACAGATAGAGCATTCAGCTCCCTAAAAACAATCTCACATGCATCAATAAAACATTGAATACCTATGGGTGTAGCTGGAATAAAAGTACTAGGTTGTCTATACATACAGGCTTGGTTATATATTGGTGTTGCCTGCAGAAAAAGTACATTTTAGAGAGAGATTCCTACCCAAAAGTCTTAAATCTTTTAACATTTCTGCAGGATCAGCCCTCCTGGCAGGAATAAATGATAGACCTTTGTTAAGTAAACTGAGCTGCTCCATAGTTAAGTTAAAAGAAGAAATATTAAAGACTAAACCTGGGTCTATAGGCGTCTCTTCTTTGATTGCTTAGAGAACTTGATGTACAGATATAAAAAGTTACAATGGCAGCGACTGCATTTGCAAGCTTCTTTGGAAGCCAGGATAATTCCACGTGGACTGAGAATATTTAATATGCCCACTTATGGGGATACATATCCAGTTTTACTTCGTAAGTGGCAAGAACTGAACTTGCATTTTAGTTCCAAGTATATGGAACTCTTACTGGAATTTTTTCTACCTATAGAAGCAGATCTGAAGTCACAGATCATTGACCTAGAATCTAAGATTACAGACAGCTTTTCATGAGACATAACTCTGAAAAAAATGAGTCAATTACAAGATAACATCATAGCATACGAAAAGAGATTGCAGACTGTTAAACTATCCAAACTCAATAGAAAGAAAGCTGATTTTGCCAAGAATAATGTGTTTTCTTGGTGCAAAGAAGCTACTAATAGACTTAATCAAGGCAACAGCACTTTGAATTCTGCTCCAAATACCATTCAAGCATTTGACAGTGCAGCTAGCGCTTCCAGCCTTACTTCCGGTATTCCTGCTGATCAGCCGGTTATGGCGTCCATGCCTACGAACGCTCAGCATGTCGCCTTGAATGTACAAGCTTCCTCTACTGCTTTGGACAACTTTGCAACTCCTGTAGCTGGAGATCAGCCTCTTAACACTATCAAACCTTCGTATGCGTCGACGGTTACATCGCATACATCCAGCATTTCATGTATATCAGCTGGAAATGTTATTCCATCACCTGCTAGTAAGAAAGATACTAGTGTTTTTTTAGACAGCTCAAAGAAGGGCGATTTCTCGTTGAAGGCAGCGCTGTTATTCAGGACTCGCTCCAAAAGTCTAACCTACAACAACAAAGCACCCAGGGCTCCTATAATGGACGGAGCTGCCCAGCAATCCAAGAAGAGACGTCTATAGACCCAGGTTTAGTCTTTAATATTTCTTCTTTTAACTTAACTATGGAACAGCTCAGTTTACTTAACAAAGGTCTATCATTTATTCCTGCCAGGAGGGCTGATCCTGCAGAAATGTTAAAAGATTTAAGACTTTTGGGTAGGAATCTCTCTCTAAAATGTACTTTTTCTGCAGGCAACACCAATATATATAACCAAGCCTGTATGTATAGACAACCTAGTACTTTTATTCCAGCTACACCCATAGGTATTCAACGTTTTATTGATGCATGTGAGATTGCTTTTAGGGAGCTGAATGCTCTATCTGTTTGTAACATGTCATTTTATAATCTGACTACTGGAGAGTACAGAGCTTTGCAAGATTTAAAAAGCCTACATTCATTGATCATTAAACAGGCAGACAAAGGAGGCAGCATTGTTGTTTTAGATAAAGATTTATATGTTACACAAATGGAGAAACTGTTACTTGATACTACTACATATCAACGTATTTCTAAATCTATGGTGAATGCCATCATAGATAAAGTTTATTTTCTAATTTTTGACTTGTTAATAACTAATTTTATTGATGATTCACTTTTTAAGTATTTTAATGTTCATAAGCCTGTTGTTCCCAGGATATATGGTCTACCTAAAATACACAAGGACTTGTTATTTCCACCTATGAGACCTATTGTTTCAGGTAGTGGCTGGTGTACTCAGTCCTTCTCCATATATGTAGAAGGGACTTTACATGGCTTTCTGGACAACTGTTATACAATTTTAAAGGACACTAAGATGTTCTTACAGTAGCTACATAATAGGATGGAGACGACAGATAGAGATGAGGAATTTGTTCTTGTGACCATGGACATAGAATCTCTGTTTACCAGTATACCAAATGTTTGGGGTGTTGATAGTATTAGAGATTTTCTTACTGTGCACAAACCTCTGACTAATAATAAGATACAGTTAATCTGCACCCTATTAGAAATCATTTTAGAAAATAATATTGTTATGTTTCTAGAACAGCTTTTCCTGCAAAATGTTGGCGTGGCAATGGGCACTGCTTGTGCCAATAGCTATGCCAACTTAGCACTGGTCAGTTGGGAAGAGCAAAACATTTTGTCTGCCACTAATCCTTTCTTTGGACAAATACTGTGGTATGTTAGGTTTGTAGATGACGTTTTTATGTTATGGAAGGGCTCTGGCTCTGATCTAGACCAATTTTTGGATTACTTGCTTTCAACAACTGATTTTTTAGGGTTTACACACCAGAGTTCAGCCACTGACATAAGTTTTCTTGATGTCAAAATCAGTAAATCTGATTTGAATCATCTCCGCAGGACTATATACCATAAACCAACTAGAAAGAACACATTGCTGCATAAATCTAGTATGCACCCTTGACACATTCCTAGGAATGTATTAAGAGGGCAAGTTTTCAGGACATTCAGGCTACATAGTAGTGACAATGATGCAGTAGCTGCATTGAATAACTTGAAAATTGAGTTTTTGGCTAGAGGATATTCTAGTGCAGACATTGATAATGCAATATCTGATGCCTGGAAGCTTAGAGATACTAGGTGCAAACCTTATTATAATCACAACAGAGCCACTGCAGATGCAACACACAGTGCCACAGCTGAGAATGACTTTAGAGTGGTTCTCCAGTTTTCTAGCAACATTAATCAATATGCAGATGTTGTTAAGAAATACTGGTACCTTTTACAAGAAGTTCCTGGCCTTGTAGACAAGGTTGGACTGACTCCACATTTCAGTTTTAAGAATAGCAAGTCACTTAAACAACACCTTTGCCATGGGGAAACACGCAAAAAGTTGACTCACTCTGTTCGCCATGGAACTTTTCCATGTAGGAACTGTAGTGCCTGTCAATTTGTTTATAACAAAAATAATTATGTGCATCCTACCAGGCATTTTTCGTTACATTCTAATCAATATTCAGATTGTAGAACCACTGATGTTGTTTATTTTTGTTTTTGTCAACAATGCCATGCTTATTATGTAGGCAAAATGAGCAGAATGTTGAAAGATCGTATTTTAAAACATGTGAGAGACATTACCAACTGTAAACAATCCAGTGCTCTGGCCTGTCACGTTATGTCTAATGATCGTTCACATTCTTTTAAATGTTTGGTTTTGCAACATATTTATACGAACCCTAGGGGTGGTGACATAGAAAATATTACAGAGGGGCATGAGCAAAAATGGATACTGAAGCTTAACGCTGAGAAGTTTCCTGGACTAAATGCTGCCACTACGTTGGTTCCCTTTTTGAAGGCTCGACTACTCATGCACTGATTTCTAGATCTTTTAGAAGATATTTTAGATGTTTTTAGCTTTTTTATATGTCTCACTGTCTTTGTTTTATCTTATATATGTATGTATATGGTTTTTCTATACTGTATATAGTGTGGTTATATATGTTTAGTAACATTGTGTGTAACATTATATGCATAGTGCATCTTTATTGTAGGATCCACTGTGGTAAGCTTCTCTTGATTTTGATTCTGTACAGCTTGCTAACCCTAATTAGTTAATTGAGTAATGGATATTTGACTATTTAAATAGAGTGTAAGCCTTTTACTGTTGTCTGATGAAGCAACTTTATGTTGTGAAAGCACTCACCATTTTCTGTTTTCTGTTTTGTCTATCAATAAACGTTCTCAGTGTGCTAGCTCGGTGCATTTTCTTTTATTTTGTTTGGGCTCCTTTTTTGCACCTTGCTTTTACCTACGACCGTTTTTGATTTTTATACTAATAAGTTATAGCACCACTCTACTTGGTTCGTATCAGATCTATCATTGAATGCAATGTTCCCTTTCACATGTATCTAACCAGACACTTGCAACAGTTGGATTGCCTAGAAAGGTTTCTCGCCAGATGAATTCAGGGCATGAATACCCTGTCCTATAATGATTGCTTAACGGCCCTATCTCTACATGCAGTCTCCTACATGCTGCTGATAGGGGATCTTTGCCTGGCTTACAGGGTTTCCTCAGACCCAGCCCTTATGGATCTGTTGCACATGTGCAAAATAAATAGCACCAGAAACACTAGATCCAGGAATCTGAACTTTGCTTCTGACATAAACAGAACATACTGGAGAGACAGATATGTGTTCCAAAGGATCCCCACACCATGAAATAGGCTCCACATCCATGTAAAACAGAGTCCATCCTTGACCTATTCAAACAAAACCTTGACAATTGGATGGGAAATCATAAATTTACTTCCGGTCTGGCCCCCATCTCCCTTATGGACAGAGACCATCAATAAGAAAAGTATTAACCTAACTAACATCCTCCTACATATTCTTAGTCACCTCACTACTAACATGCCCCCTTCCATATAGATGTCCATGATACTTGAGACCCAAATGGATTGGGGTACGCATCTAGGCTGGTGAGGGCTCTATTGGTCATTAGCCTAGTAACAACCTATGAATCTGATTTGAAGGGATATTTTAGAGCTATACAGTGAAGGCTTACATGCATAACACAAGCAGAAGGTTATAATTCAAAATGGAAAGGGATAATAACAAAGTGGGGGATAATGACAGAGTGAAATTTTGGATGCAGATTCTTAGGGAGAATAATAACAACCATACAGAATATTATATTCATAAAGTAGCAGAAAGTATTATAAGAACTAAGCCAACACTAGACTGGATGAAGGAGATTTTTGCCACTAGAAGTGACTGAAAGTAGGGGTACAGAAAACAGGCAAGAGGAGTCTGGAATTTACTGGAGACAACTGGTAAAGGAACCAAGGTATTGAGAACAACTAAGTAGAGATGGAAAGGCAATAGAGTGGGATGAGGCCAAGATGACATTTGGACTACAGGCTAGAGACCACCTTCCCCACCAGGGATTGATATCAGAGTATAGGCAAGGAGAAAGGGATGGGGAATCTTAAGTGAAAGACCTGCTCTGGTGGAATTTTTAGTCAAATCTAGAACAGAAGTTGCTGTATTAAAAGGGATAATTAGTAGGGTATAAAAATATTTCATGACAACTATAAGAATCAATCAGAGAAGGTTGGAAAAGATTGGGAAGACAGACTGGAAAAGCAATATACAAAAGTACAATGGGAGGATACAGGTATGGCTCCCAAGTATGTAACACAGTCTAGAAGTTTTAGGATCATTACTTTAACGTGTCTGCATAGGTATTTTTAGACCCTGAGCAGACTTCATAGAATCTTTCCTCAGATATACAGCAAATGTTGGAGGTGTGATGGGGAAGAAAGAGGTAACTAGGAACTTGTGTTCTGAGAGTGTAAGTGAGTTGGCAGATTTTAAAAATTCCCTACAGAGTACTCCGTCAGACATACTGGGTGAGGAAATGACTGTAACTAAGGACATGATTGTTTTTGAGCTGGGACACAAGATCTGAATTGCCTAGACATAGTAAGGCCTTATAAAGTTTAATTACTTTTGGCTGCCAAAAAAGCAATTACTTGAAAATGGAAATCAAAGTCTAAACCAACTCTATTTGAAGTACTGAATTAAAAATGAGACAAAGAACTGGAAGAGGGACCTTTAGAAAAGGGAAGGAGCACATTACATAAATATCAATGGAAATTGTGTGAAGAATACATGCAGAATAATGAGCAGGTGGAGGAGGAAGAATGAGGTTTAAGGGAATGCAGAAATTCAGCAATTTATGTAATGTTAGATTGATAATAATTGCAAAAAAAGATATGAGATGTATAATTTATGTAAATGGAAAATTGTTAATATGGTTTGTTTTGTTTTCTGTTAATGTATGTTTGTCTATGTTTTAAGTGATAATTTAATAAAGGTGTTTAAAAAAGTAAGAAACAGCAGTGTATACGTGGAAAATCATTATTCACTGTACACCAGGCAGAAGAGAAACAGATCAGTAATCAGGGAATGTTGAGAAGCAGGTGTGAGATTCAAGTTGCTGTATCCAGGTGTCTTCAGCATATTTTTCTTGGAGGATCAAAGATATTTTTGATGCCCAACAGGATAAGGAGTAAATAAAAAAGTGTATCCAACAAAGACTGAGCCAGCAAGTAGAAGGAGGACTCTGCTTCTCATTCTTCTGACATGAAATCTCACAGAGAGACCTTGCCAGTGAAACATTCCCAATGTTCCAAAAGAAAATTCTTAAGAAACAGAACAAAGCACAGGAATTGACTAAACGAATCAGGAGTACATTGGACTTGAACCACAGTCTGGTGTTAAGATAGAGCTAATCATGAAGAAGACCAGCAGCACTGGAAGTAGTGAAAACAATTGGAAACTATAAATCATCAAGCACCATTTGTGAAATGTGGCTTTGCAAGAAAGAGTAACTGTGAAAGTCTGGATTTTTGTTGACTTTGTTAAACTTGGTGGACTATAAAGCATATTCCCCACTTTATGTCATTAATGTTTAGAAGGACACTAAAGGGGAAAAATAACTATAAGTAAACATTTTTTCTTATTAGTGTTTATATAAAACATTTCACGATATAAACTTCATGTTATATTGTAAAGCAGTTTGTATAGTGTGTAGGCAGGGGTATTTTTACTTTGTGGGGGATTCTTTTTGATGGCTGTTGTATGTGTTGATATTAAGGTAAGCAATTACTTTTTTAATTGTAAGAAATGTAGGCTTTACAGTATAGCAAGACAAGAAAGGCTGGAGAGAAGCAAGTTTGCATAAATATAATGATGTGATCTTGGGTGGCTGAAGTGAGGTGTAGGGTGTAAAAGTGTACTGATTATACGTAGAATTAAGATAATTTCCCTTGTTTTTACAAAAGTCGATGTCCAGATTAATGTTATTGGCTTAAGCTATAAACAAATGTTTTTTGTAAGCATAAAAGCTTGAAAAAATATGTATATTTTATAATAAATAATATGACAGATATGAAAAATGTTAGTTTTTTTTGCATCTGCAAAGATATTAGCTTGTTTTTTTTTTATTTTTATTTTTTCATTAACAAATGCTTTCAGTTGCAAACAAGACGTCTATAGCTAACTGCAAGTAGTCTGGAGAATTCTGTGCATTCTCTTCCGAGTGAAATTTACAAAGAGGTTCTTAGATTAGTACTAGGCTAACTGCCCTTGTGGGCCATTGTAAGCCTATCAAATTACCCCATGTAAGAATTCAACTTTATACATTGTGTTTGTAAGGTAAACACCTTAATTATTATATCAACCTTCTTTCATGCATTTGTACGGTTATTAGCTGTTTTTTTTTTTCTTACTGATGATTATTTTTACATGGAGACAATCTGTCTGCAGATGCAAGCAATTATCTTGGAGAGTTCTGAGCATTCTTTGCTGAGGGAAATGCAAAATTTAAAGATACAGTGGAAAGTTCTGTGCAAAATAAAGTTTGAAATCATCTGGGAGGGAATATAGATAATAAAAGAACAGACATCAATCACTACAAGTGGGAGCACAGGCTGAAACATGCACTTTACCATGAGTAACCATAATTTTAGATTTGGTAATGCCACATGAGTGCACCTTTTATTATGGGGCAGTTGTTCCTATCTGAAGGGTTAACCTTTATTTGTGGACATGTTACATAGTTTTGTATGCTTGTTCTAAGTTAATAGTGGATAGCTGTGTTCTAAATATGTATTTAGTTTTTTTGTTTGAGGGTTTTCATTAAAGCCAAAAATCTTGAAAATGTAACATGTGACATAGGTTCAAATGGAGATGAGAAGAAACAACTGTGCAAAAGATCAGCCTGCCAAACATTAGTGTGTGCATGTAACACAGAAATAGGAAATACACATTCAAAAACACTATCATGTATAATAGGTGAGAACAATAGTTTTTTATCATAACGGCTACTTTATCCATATTATCTTAAATGCAAATGGCCTTACAGGCATAAAAATGAAAGATTAAATTGAATTATATTACGAAATGTGGAGTACAATTAGCAGTCTTGCAAGAGACACATTTGGAAAGAAATTAGCTCATGAATTTGACAAAGAAAGGATTTCAGGATGGATATTCAGGAGAATATCATGGAGAAATTAAACTTGTGCTAATAATACTGATCATTACAGGAGCTTTGGTAGTGATAGAAGGGGAAAATAAGACAATAATTAATGGTAGATTTTGTGATAGTAAGTGGCTATTAGCAAGGGAGGAGGATTATGATGACATGTATTTATATTCCACCAAAAACTGCTATTATGGAGCTTCAGAAATTTTGGGGAGAAATAATCAGCTTTCAGCAAGGAATATTACTTAAAGGCAGGGACTGAAACTTGATTTGCAATAGTGAGAATGTATTAGAGGGATCCAGAAGGGAAAATATAACAAAAAAGAATAGATTTCTGAAAAATGTATGAAATTTGGTGTGGAAGATGTGAATTCAGTAGTAGAAATTCAGACAAAATGTAATTATTGTTCCCCAAGGTACAATAACTGGGCTAGACTAGATAGACAAGATATTTCACAGGAGCATTTATTTGAAAGCTTCGGCACACATCCGATAACTATTTTAAATCATGCACCAATAAAAACTAAGATAAAAATGCAGGGTAATGAAGTAAAAAAGAGAGTATTTTAAGGCATGGGTAATGGAAATGTTTTGAGATGTAGGAAGACAGAAATTTCTTCAGAAGGGATATGTAGTGAGTGGGATAAAAATGGGGTAGAAATAAAACAGAAAGAGATATGGTTAAGAAGTAATAGGAATTATTTAGAGTGGATGGCTTAATGTAAACTATTGCAGAATAAGATGAATCTCACAGAACAAGAAGTGAACCAACTGCAAATAGATTCATAGACTGTTACTAGGCTAACAACTCAGGGGGGCCTTCTAAGCCTAGCCAGTTTTTTCTGAAAGAATAATGATGCCCCATATCCAAATAGACATCGAGGGCCAGGCATTCATAAGCTACATCTGTCCATAAAGGACATGGGTGTCAGGCCCAGTGTAAATTTCCTATTCCCCATCCACTGGTCTAGGTTGTGTTTAAACTGAGTAATAGATGAACTCAGCTTCATGTGGATGGGAAGCTTATTCCATAGGAGGAGCAGTCTCTGAGACACATATCTGTCTCTACAGCATGTTCTGTTTAAGTCACACATAAAATTCAGGTCCCTAGACCTTGTATTTTTGGTACTCTTTGACTTACTAATATGTAGGAGATTCATAAGTGTGGGGTTTGTGAATGCCTTGTAAGCTGGGCATAAATTACCCCTCAGCAATCTATAGGAGACTGAGTAGAGAGAAAGGGCTTTAAGTTGCTCTGTGTAAGGCAGGTTTGTTATGCCCTATATTCTTTTTGTAAGGAATTTCTGAGGTCACTCAAGTTGATGCATATGCCTGGTCAAGTACATACCTAAGGGAGCATTGTACTCTATGACTGGTCTGAAGGGCAGAGTACAGTGGGATTATGACCGCTTTGGCCGTAAATGCTATGCCCTTACTTATAAGTTGCGCAACATAAAAGGATTTCCTTACCACTGTGGCCACGTGGTGGTCGAAGGTAACAAATTATCAACATGGTAATTAGCCAGGATGGTTGACTTCCCAAAGGGTACAATTATGCATTTCTTAACATTGAGTTTAAGAGCATGGCTGTGGCATCATTTGTTAGTCAGAGACTGACATTCTTGAAGAATGCTACTGTCTGCAGGGGAGTCAATGATAACTCCCAGCTTGCAATCATCTGCAAACTCAATCAGCCATAAACCTTCAGTATTTCATTCCATTTCAGAGAAATAGATGCCAAGAAGGAGCAGGTTTAGTACAAAGCCCTGGGGGACCCCATTAGTGACTGGCCTCTTGGTGGAGGTGGCTTCAACTATTTTGACCCCCTGGGTCCTATCAGTGAGCCAGTTGGCTATCCAGTAGGTGATAAAAGGGTTTATACCTAAATTAGTGAGCTTGTCTATAATGCCTGAGTAGGGTATTGTATCAAAAGCCTTAGCCAGGTTGTCTGCACAGTCTCACCCTCATCCAGTGCTTTAGTGATCCTTTCAAAAAGGTCTACCAGATTTAACAGGCAATGACTGAGTTAAGAAATAATCTTGACATCCAGATTCACCCAGCAGACAAAGGAGGGGCAGTGGTTGTTATGGACAGGGAAGATTATGTTAACAGTATGAATACATTGTTACTTGATGCTAATGCATATCATCAGGTTTCTAAAGCTGATGTTGATAAACTTAATCAGCGGGTGGATGACGTCCTCTATGATTTTTTTAATGGCTGGTTTGTTGACTCAAGATTTATAAGAGTTTTTGGTGGTCAACAAACCTCTCATTCCCACTATTCATGGATTGCCTAAGGTGCACAAAAGGTTGGACTAACCCCCAGTGCGGCCTATTGTTTTTGTCCGTGGCTGTCTGTCTGATACTTTATCTCTGTATGTGGAGAATAAATTGAAACTGATCTTGGACAAAGCCTCGGCGGATCTTAAGGACATTGAACATTTTTTGTTATCTTTATTTGAAGGTGCTGCTAATGCTGATTTTATGTCTAGGTTCTATATAGTTACTTTGGACATTTGCACTCTTTTTATGGTGATACCGAATAATATTGTGGTTGTCTGTTAGAATTTTTCTGACTCATAATACTGAATATTACAGTACTCATATTAGCCTTATTTGTTCATTATTAGAAATTATACTTGATAATAATGTATTAATTTTCAATGCAAAATTTTTTCCTTCAAAAGTTAGGCTTAACAATGAGCACAGTCTGTGCAAATAGCTACGCCAATATGGTCATCGCTTGGTGGGAGAGTGAACATGTTTTGAATGATAGCAGATTCTCTAGTTATATTAAGTATTATAAGTGCTTTGTGGATGATATTTTCCTTCCTTTGGATGTCCCACTTATGATGTTCCATAATTTCATCACTTATTTGGAAAGAAGTACTGCATTTCTTTAGTTTATGATGTGTTACCCTGCTAATTGCTCAGACTTTTTGGATGTTTCCCTCCTTATGAGCAAGGATGGATGTGTCGACATTAGCATCTTTAGAAAAAGCTTTTGGAAGAATGGCTTATTACACTGCACGAGTATGCATCCTGGGCATATTTACAAGAATGCACTTAAGGGACAATGTTTCAGAATGCCCAGGCTACATACTAATGATACAGACTTTATACAAGCATCTGAGAACGTATGCGCTGATTTTATTAATAGGGGCTACCACAACAATGAGATCAATATACCACTTGTTGAGGCTCGTAACATGAGGGGGACTAAGGCCAAGTCTTATTTTTCTAGCAAAAAAGGGAGGAGTGGATGGTTTGACTACACCACTATCAGGTATTGGAGGAATCACTAGGGTCCCTTTGACATACTCGAGAGATGTAAGCTTGGTGTGTGAGACCATTAAGAAGAATTGGCTGATTCTTACAAGTGATGATAATATTAGGAAGATAGTGGGTTATCAGCCTAGCTTTTGTTTCAAGAATGGCTTATCACTGAAGAGACAGTTGTGTTATAGCCACAATATGGAAACTGTCTCTAGGTCCAAAAGAGTAGGTAGATTCCTCTGCCGTATGTGTAAGGTCCGCAGCATGATTTTGCCCAACAAATTTTTTATACATCTTGTGACTGGCAAGAGATATGAACCTAGGTTATATGCAGACTGCAAAAGTATGAACTTGGTGTATTTAGCTATATGTAAGGACTATTCACATTTTTTTGTTGGTAAAACTAATCGCTCTCTCAAAGAGAGGAACCTTGAATATCTACAAGATACATGGGCTATCAAGCCTTCTAATGCTTTTGGTAAACATATTATGTTGAACTCTATGCATGTCTTTTACTTTATGGTATTACAGTTGGTATATAGCAGTATTGGGGGGTGACATCATTAATGATACTGAAATGGCTGAGATGAACTGGATCATTGTGTTGCAGGCAAACAGGGGTTTTGGACTCAATGGTGCTATGCTTTTAATGCCAGCCTTAAAATCTAGAAGATTGTTTTATTGATTAATTCCTTAATTATGTAATATTGTTGATAATGTTCTCTATTTAAATGAGATTCGTTTGATGCATTTTTATGATCTGAAGTGCCTAGTGCATGAAAGTGCTTATCTAATTAAACATATATGTTTTTTAGCTTTCTTTGTCAGTCTTTTCTCATTTTTACTGTATGGTTGTAAAAAGCTTTGCGGTTGTCCTTTGCCTGAAAAGCTATTTTTTCTTCAAATTTAACCTTTGAAGTATTAATTAACTCTCTTAGCTGCTTGTTTAAATTGGTCATGGGGCTTTTAGTAAGTATGGCTTTGTTCCTCCTACGCTTGGACAAGATTTTTTTTCTTTTGTTTTATAACCGATTGATAATGTGATTCCACTAGGGTGGCTTGTCTTTTGAGTTTGCTTTATTCTTAATATGAATGGTCACAGCTTGCTCTATACATCTGTCAATATGACTGTACAGATATTTTGCATGCTATGGTGTTTACTGGGTTTGGGGGTGCTGGGAATTTAGCCAAGGTGTTGCTCAGTAGAAAGAGGTTAGCCTTGGAATAGTTCCTAAAGGTTTTTAGTTTCATTGGATCCCCGGATGTAAAATTTATTTCAAGTAATACTGCCTTGTGGTCAGATCCAATGAGTGAAGATATTACATTGGGAGAGGAACATCGGCCTCCTATGTTCATGAGTACAAGGTCAAGAATGTTTGTAAACCTTGTAGGAGAATGAACCAACTGTTCCAGGATGTTGGTATTAACAAAGTTTAGGAATTGCTGGGCTTATGCATTAGAAGTGGTGTTGGTTTCCCAATCTATACAGAGGTAGTTGAGATCCCTAATGAATATTGTATTGGGTTGAACAGTGAGAGACTCTAGTACACTGAGACAGGTAGCATGGATTTCCTGTGATATGGAGGGGGACCTATAGGTTACAAGGATATGGTACGACATATTGTTTATGGTGAATTGCAGATGTATGAGTTCCAATGGGTCATACACTTTAACTAGTCAAGATGTGAGATTGGTTTTAATATAGACTGAGACTCCTCCATCTTTAGTTCCCTCCTATGCAGTAGCTGGTATAAAGGTGTGAAAGGCATTATAACCTTGCACTGCTGGGGTACTCTCAGTGACTTTAAACCATGTCTCCACTACTATGAGGTCTACACTCTCCAGGGAGAGGAAGGCTTCCAGGAAATGGAGTTTCTTGTTAAGATTTCTAGCATAGAGCAGTACCACCTTCAGATATTCCTTCATAGGTTCAGTTAAGTTGGTAAGTTTATCAGTTTGGCATTGCCTAAAAAAGACACTATGGGGTGGAAAAAGTCTTTGCTGATATCCAAAAGCCTGGAGGGGATAAGTGCAGACCATCTCTGGCAAAGCAGCGTGGTCTGTCAGCCATGTCTTCCCAGGCTGTCAAATATTGTATCCCCCTGGACAGACACCAGAAGCTAAGCCAATTGTTAAAATCAATCATTTTCTGTTGTAACATGGCATCATCCTTGGAGAAGGTAGTATGCTGTTCAAAATAGAGAAAATATGGTAGCATTTAGATAATATATGAGTTTAGAAAGATTGCTGTTAAGAAACTAGTTTTGATAACAGTTCCAGAACACACAAACTTTTACAAAAATGACTTTAGCAACAAAAACGAGAAAACAGAAAGGATTGTCACAAAACTTAAGGAACCTATGACAAGAAAAATAACTAGAGATCCTATAGAAGTATTAGAGATATTTTGGAAATTTGTATAAAGAGGAAAGAGCACAGATGGAAATACATATGGAAGACTTAATTATGCCAAGGTTAGAGAAAGATGAGGCTCAACAAATAATAGTTCAGATAGAAGGAAATAAAATAAAAATGGCGATACATAATCAATCTGTAGGGAAGTCTCCAGGATCAGTAAATACTCCTGTGGAAGTTTAAAAATTAGGAAGGAAGAAAGTGATAAAGATCTGGATGATTTTGATATGATTTTAATAGCAGGGGAAGGACCAGCATCTTGGAAGAAAGCTGTGGTGGCTGTATAACCCAAAGAGGGTAAAGACCCCTCGACCCAGCTTTGTATAGACTAATTTCAATTTTAAGCCACAATTATAAAGTGTTTATGTCTATACTAGATAAAAGAATGGCATTGGTGTTGCCAAAATAGATAGATATGGATCAATGTAGTTTTGTGATGGGGAGAAAAATATTTGATAACATTAATATAACGATGATCCAAAGGGAAGCAGAACACAAGAAAATACCTCTGTTGTTGGTGGGTCTTCATGCAGAGAAAGCATCTGGTTTTGTGTACTGCTCTAATTATTGTCTAAAATAAGTAAGACCAGACTTAATCTGAAGACTGATAGAGAGGTACTGTGCTTTCTTTGCATATCTTGCTGATTGGTTACTAATGAAAACAGTTACAAGAAATAACTGTGGAATAGTCAGTCTCAGAGAGCATGAAAACAAATAGCACTAATCATAATTAAAAAAAGATACTGTGATGTGAGATAACTTGTGAATAACTTGTGATCATTCTGTCTTCTGACAAAATGTTACTAATTCAAAAGTATAGCAGAGAAAAAGAAGTTATGTACTCACCATAACGTTCCATGTATGTAGTCCATCTCGCCAAACATTATTACGTGTGGAATTGGCTCAGACTCGGCCGTTTAGAAAGCCTGAAAACTTCTGATTGGCTCGTGGCTAATAGGTATCCCATGATGCATGCGTACATTCCCCAGATCTTGTTTGCTACTAGTCTATCAGGATAAGACAGGAAAAAGGACAAAGGTCCGGAAGAAAAAAACTGCAATAAAAAGCGCCCTTGTGGTAAAAACCACTGTAGAAAAGGAAAAACTGCATCCAGATCCTCCAGGAAGGGGGCTGGTGGGTGGGTTCGTAATAATGCTCGGCGAGATGGACTACATACATGGAACATTATGGTGAGTACATAACATCTTTATGTTATGTAGTCCTATCTCGCCTCCAATATTATGTGTGGGACAGCGTCCCTAGCATCTTGAATGGGTGGCTCACTGGAAGATACTCTTGAGTACCGGGGAACCAAACAAGGCTCTACCCCTGGAAGTTAAATCCAATTTATAATGGGAAATGAAGGTATGAGGGGTAGCCCATGTTGCTGCTGCACATATATCATCAATAGGTGTCCTGGCTTGGAAAGCAGCAGCCCATGTTGCTGCTGCACATATATCATCAATAGGTGTCCTGGCTTGGAAAGCAGCAGCCCATGTTGCTGCTGCACATATATCATCAATAGGTGTCCTGGCTTGGAAAGCAGCAGCCCATGTTGCTGCTGCACATATATCATTAATAGGTGTCCTGGCTTGGAAAGCAGCAGAAGTAGAAAAGGACCTGGTAGAATGGGCTTTGACTTTAAAGGGTAGCTCCTTTCTCTGAGAACTGTAAATAAAGGAAATACAACTAGAGATCCAGTTTGAAAGTGTAACCTTGGAAACTGGCAAGCCCATTCTCGCCTCAGTAAAGGAAATAAACAGCTGTTCTGGTTTTCTAAATTCTTTGGTCCGGTGGATATAGAAATGTAGTTGCCTGTGCACATCCAATTGGTGGAATGTATACTCTGCTTTATTGGAGGGATTAGGGAAGAACATTGGCACTTCAATTGTTTGGTTTAAGTGAAATTGAGAACAGCCTTTAGGAATAAAAGAAGGGTTGATCCGGAGAGAGACCCTATCCTTGTGAAAAATTAAATATGGAGGTTTAACAGACAGAGCCTGTATTTCAGAAACACGTCTGGTTGAGGTTATTGCTACCAGAAAAAGAGTCTTCCAAGACAGAAATTTCAACTGACAACTATGGGCTGGTTCAAAGGGTGGCAGAGTAAGTCTAGACAGGACTAGATTCAGGTCCCAAGGAGGAACGGGGTCTTGCACAGGAGGTCTTAACATCATGGAACCCTTAAGAAAGGATTTGCACAGTTTGTGAAACATAAGACTGGAATCATTAATCCCCACATGAAAATTAGATATTGCTGCTAGTTGAACTCGGAGTGTAGCAGCCGCTGAACCTTGGTGAAAGAGTTCTGAAAGAAACTCTAGAACAATAGTAATGGGAGCTGTAAATGGATCAACTTCTCTATTGTGTTCCCATATAGAAAATCTCTTCCATTTACTATGATGTAATTTTCTGCTCGAAGGCTTGTGAGAAGAGATAATAATATGAGTTACAGCTGGAGACAAATCATGAAGCCTGACTAGTGACGGAACTGGAGCAGCCATGCTGTCAGTTTGAGAGTGTGGAGACTGGGGTAAAGAGAACCTGACATGTGTGTCAGGAGGTCTGGCACTGGGTCCAGAGTCCATGGGTAGTCTAACAGGTGAGGCCCGAGAAAAGGGAACCAAATCTGATGAGGCCAGCATGGAGTGATGGGGATCATCTTACTTCCCAACAGCATTGCTTTCTGTATGACCTTGGGGGTGAGTGGAAAAGGAGGAAAAGCATAAAGGAGTCCCGGGGGCCAATCGTGGATGAGTGCATCTCTTGGAGACTCTCCCGGAGGGGAGATGAGGGAGAAAAAGGTGCTGCATTTGGTGTTTTAAGGGGGTGGCAAAGAGGTCGCAGCAGGGTTGTCTCCACTTCTGGAAGATCATACTGGCTATTTTCTGGTTCAAGGACCATTCATGAGGTAACAGTATTGCCCTGCTTAGCTTGTCCGCTATCACGTTGGAAGTCCCTGGGGTGTGCGTTGCAATGAGAAAGCATTGGGAAGAAATCGCCCAATTCCAAACTCGCAGGGCCTCTCGACATAAGGGGTATGATCTGGTCCCCCCTTGTTTGTTTAGATACCAGACAACCAACATGTTGTCGGTCTGGATAGCTATCGTCCCTAGAGGGAGAAAGTCGTGAAGTGCTTGCAACGCTAGAAGCACCGCTCTCATCTGTAGGACACTGATATGCAGATGGGCCTCCTGCTCTTGCCATGTGCCTTGGACAGTCCTGCCAAGATAATGCCCCCCCACCCTATCTGAGAGGCATCCGTGGTCACAGTGGCAACGGGTTGGTGCGGTACAAAGGGAGGCCCTGTGGTAAGATGACCTGGTTGAATCCACCAGTGTAGGTCCTTTTTGCAAGAATCTGTAATCAGAATCTGATGATGTAGAGACAACTACTGAAACGACCACTGGGATGACAGGAGCCATTGGACTATTCTCATATGTAGCCTTGCTAAAGTTACCAAGGTTATGGATGACGCCATAGTTCCGAGAAGCTGCAACACCACCTTCGCTTTGGCTCTCTGAAGAGGAAGTTTCCTGTAAATTTGTTGCACAAGATTCTGTATTCTGTCTGTAGGTAATCTGGCTGTCATATCGACCCTGTCTATGTTTGCTCCTATAAAAGTTATAGACTGAGTGGGCAAAATAGAGGACTTTTCCCAGTTTATCGAGATTCCCAACTGGGAACAGAGCTTGATTGTGGAATCTCTCGATTGAACTAGGCGATGCCTGGTGGTGTCGTTCAGGAGCCAATCGTCCAGGTATGGAAAGACTTGGATTCCCTGACGCCGCAGATGAGCTGTAACTACTGCCATGCACTTGGTGAATGCCTGGGGGGCTGTGGTGAGACCAAAGGGCAGCGCCCAAAACTGGTAATGATTGGCTCCCAGCTGGAAGCGTAGGTAGCTCCTTGATGCTTTGTCCATCATTATGTGGTAGTAGGCATCCTGGAGATCTATTGAGCACATCCAGCTGTCTCTCCCTAACAAAGGGAGTATGGATTGTAGAGTGACCATTCGGAACTTGGACTTCTTTACATGCTCGTTTAACCTGCTGAGGTCTGGGATGGGTCACCAGTCCCCTGTTCTTTTTGGAACTAAAAAAGAACCTGGAGTATGTTCCGAATCCTGTCTGGTCTGTTGGGACCTTTTGGATGACTCTTTTAATAGCAGCTTTTCTATCTCTATAGCTGCTTGATCCCTGTGACGGTGTGGTACATCTGGGATCCTTTTGGGAGGGCATGGTGGATGGGAAAAGGGTATAGAGTAACCTCTGGTGATAATGTCTTGTACCCACTTGTCTCGAGTGAGATTTAGCCAGGCTTCTGGGTACAAGGACAGGCGTTCCCCAACTGGCTCCAGAGATGCACAGTCGGTTCCACATCAGGAATGCTGATAGGGATGGTCACGAAAGGAATCGCAACTTTCCTGATTTTGTGGGCCTCCCCTGCCTCTAGGGCGACGTCTACCATTATTTCCTCCTCCCCTGCCTCTGAAGGAGGAATCACCTTGTGTGTTCTGGAAAGGTCTCTGTGATTTCTTGAACCACATTTTGCCGCTCTTCTGACCTTTAGGCTAAGGTCTAGAAGGAATGGTAAAATGGACTCCCACAGCAGAGAGAGTCTTTCCTTCCTGCTCACACCTGGTGAGGGTATCTTTCACCTTGGGTCCAAAAAGAGAGGATCTGTCCATGGGAGCATTGGTGAATGTAGACTTGAAAGGCTCAGCAAAGTTGCATAGACGCATACAGGAATGTCCTTTAATGAGACTCCTGAACCCGCCACCCTACTCGCACCATCAGCTGTGTATGAGATCAGCCGCATGGAGGAGTTAACAATAGATGTGATGGTAGCCAACTGAGCCGACACTGTAGATGGGACTGCTTCAGTAGGGGTACCCTGAAGAGTATCTCCTAACTCCTTTAGGAGATCTCTCTGAAGTCTCATAAAATGTGATAGATAGTTCAGCGATTGGAGTGTAAAAGCCACTGAAGAGAAGATATGTTTCCCATACCTATCCTTCATTCGGGATTCCTTATTAGGTGAATGGATAGAAGAAGAAGTCTCTGCTAGCTCCTTCTTAGTGGCTGCCGCCACCACCATGGCATCAACAGGTAGACCCTTGGATAAAAACTCTTTGTCTTTAGGGGCGGACAGAAATGTATTTGGCCACCTGGGGACAGGTTCCACGGCATTAGGAGTCTGTCATGCTTTCTGACTCACAAGATCCAGTAGTTTGTCAAATGGAGGAGACACCCATGAAGCAGAGGGTTGAGACCCAAAAGCCTTCAGGTACACTGACTCCTCATCAGAAGGGGTAATGGTGGGCCAGCCGCCTCTCTGCCTGAGGATCTCCAAAATGTCTGCAAAGGAGACATCTTCAGAGGACGACTTAGGGGACCCCTCTGACTCATCGAGGTCAGTGTCAGATGTGACAGATTCATCAGGGGAGTCTACATGCTTCCTCTTACATGATCTCTTCTGAGGGGGCACCTCAGTGGGATCTTCTGGGAAGGTCTCGGAAGATTGGGGGCTACCCAAATGGGGGTCCTGAGGCTGTGAGTCTCTACCATCCCATGGGAGAGAGAATACTGAGACCGTAGTCGGCACTTGAGGGAGTATAGCATCGGTACTCCTACGTGGTATGGATGAACTATCCAACATGCTCCTTATCTTCACGAAGACTGATTCCTCCGGCTCCAAACAACACCCCGGCTTCGAGGAGAGCATAGGCGCCGATGACTCCAAAGGAATCGGCTCCGAGAACGATGTAGGATCTGAGCTCACTCGGGCCAACGCCCCAAGAGGAAGACTTGGCACCAAAGAGGTTCGGTACCAAGTGTCCCCCTCAGGCCCGACCGAAGAGCTTCAGACCCTAGACACTTCGGACAGCGCTGACAGTGTCGGAGTGGAGCTCGGCTCCGAGACAACCACCTGGGGTGCTGGAGTCGAGGACACTATAGTCGGTACCGACAGCATCGGCTCCAAAGGCCCAATCTGGGTTAGAGAAGAAAAAAGAGTAGGATCGGTAACAGAAGTCGGCTCCGAGACAGAAATGGTAGGAGCCGATAAAAATTTTGGCAAGGCCGACGACTTAAGGAGTCTGAGCACCACTCTCTCGATGTCTTCTTCAGATAAGCTCCTGGGGGATCTGGAGGATAGTGTGGGAGACCTCGCTCTCTGCAATATAGGTGATTTTAGAGTAAGGGAGACCGGTGAAATGTCCGTAGACTGGCTTCGAAGAGGACTGCCAGTGACTGGCACCGAAGCACTTGGTGCCGATACTGCAAGTTCCGTGTCCAGAATCTCGATCAGCTCCGAGGACAGTGGAGCCGAAGAGACAGAGGCCATTTCCGATTTAAGTAACTTCTGTGGAGGTTCAGACACAGAAGTTGAGGCTGGAGAAGTCCTTTTTGAGGTCTTGCCCTTATCTTTTCTAGAAGACTGCGACCTAGCAGAGGAGGACGAACTGGCTAGGTCTTCCTTGAAGGAAGGTTTTAACATGCCTTTTAGAATCCGCTTATTCTTCCATTCCTGGAGCACTCTAGGACTAAAGGAATGGCAAAAAAGACAAGTTTCTTGAAGATGTATGGCCCCTAATCAGTGCCCACAGACGCTATCTCCATCAGTGATGGACATTGTTTGAGAGCATTTAGTACACTTTTAAATCCTGACTGTTTATGCCCTTTATATTCTTTAGACATAATGGCAGTAGCAATATAAGCGATTGGAAGAAGCAACCAACACACTCACTCAACAAGAGGAACTAGATTCTCTAACTTAAACAGATCTAGCCCTAACTCTCACAACAAACAACAAAGGGAGGTTTTACTAGGTTATCTAATTTAAATGAGCCTAGTGTAAAGGAAAAGGGAACAGACTAGTACCTCTAAGTAAAACGGTTTAGTCTAAAAGTGCACACTCATGGGAATCACACACAAAAGGCCAACAGGCCCAAGAATTTTATAGCAGTAATAAGTCAAATCCAGTAAAAAGTCAAGTCTGGTTAATATGACACAATCAGTATTACAATAAGGCTATCAGCAATAAGAAAAGCACTTCACACAAAGCTAAAAACTCCTAACAAGTACTAATAATAAAGAACTAAATCACTTAGCCATGGCCAACCAAAAGAAGCTTCCGACTGAAGACGCGGCAAATGAGATCTGGGAAATGTGCGCATGCATCATGGGATACCTATTAGCCACAAGCCAATCAGAAGTTTTCAGGCTTTATAAGCGACTGAGTCGGTGCCGAGGATCGGCTCCAAACCCACACATAATAATGGGGGTGAGATAGGACTACATAACATATGTTTGATGCAGTCATAATTATAAGCAAAATAACCCCAGAGTAGTGAAACATGAAGTGTGTGTGTGTGCTGCTTGGTGAGAAGCAGAAGTGGCCATTAAAGTGATTCTCTTGGCTGAAAGTGGGAAAAAAAGCATAGAAATCATTTCACTCATAAATGAGTATCACAGTTTCAGATTCAAATGCAAAACAGAACAAATGGAAATGTAAAGCTAGAAATGGTTGGACTGGACTGGGGACAAATTTTTGGGGGTGAGTTTATTATAGAAAGCTAAACTGTGGGGTTTTGATAAAAGGCATTCTGATTTCTTCCCACTAGCCAAACCAGCCAGAACATGATGCTTAGCAACTATTGTAAATTATCCCTGAATATAATATAATCCTGTTGACCTGTGGACTGGGGCATAGTTGGAAAACATCTGCATGTAAACAAATAATTAAATAAATAAAAATAAAGTTTCAGAAATAGTTGTAAGTGGCATGGTATGCAAGAAATACTGTTTCTAAGGATAGGCCCATGATTATTACTATTATCATTATTGCTGTCGTGTATTCTGAGGAAGTTCAATAGTTTTATTAGATTTTGTGGAAACAGGTCGACTGCAACAATGTATGAGAATTATCTGGGTAAGGAATTCCAACCATTCAGAGAAAGTAGAGAAGATAACTGAATGCCCATGAAGGAAGAAAGGGGTGATATGAGATGAGAATGTATAATGAAGGTCAGAAAAGTTCCATGATGTTTTTGGCCCACCCATTGTCTCACAATCAGTAACAGCTGCCCTACTGACATTTGTCCAGTATTTCCTGGCATCTGAGGACATTGGGCATAGATAGGAAGTGAGAGTTGGGAACTGTGATATTTTATACAGTTTCATTGTCAGGGGGGGATGGCACAGTGGATAGCATTGTTGCCTCACAGCAAGAGGTTCTCTGGTTTGATTCTTGGCTGGGGTGCCTTGTGTGTGGAGTCTGCATGTCCTCCCTGTGTCTGAGTAGGCTTTCTCCTTGTGCTCCAGTTTCCTTCCACATTCCATAGACATACAGTTGGTAGATTGTATGCTCAAAATTGGCCATAGGTATGAGCGTGCATGCCTGTGTGTGGTATGGAAGAATTGTGGCAAGACTAGCCACCCAGTGGTGTGAACATTGACTAGACAATTTTCGCTGTTGATGTGACACTTCAACTCCACGTGCAAAATTGGGAAAAAGGGGTTATGGATGTTTCAAAATGAGTCTGCTTCTTAACAGCATGGTCTGCTTGGTGTTATCTGCAGCAGCTTCCAAATATGCTGGAATGTGTAGAGTACTTAACTTGTAAAAACAGCTTTATTATATATTTTTGTTTAAGTTTGCTAACCAAGGTAGAGCACTGATCCACCTGGACCATGTTCTGGCTAAGTACAATTGAAATTATACCACAAAAATAAATAAGTAAACTTTAATCAATTTTAATGCAAGAATGGTAATGTAAGAGCAAGTATTCAGAGAAATATATGTCTAGATGATATACAGCATAAATGATAAGCAGACATGATACAAAACAAATCATTCCGTAAAAGCATTATGAAGAGTACCTGTACACTGTCATAACATCATATAGTATAATGTTTTTATGGAGAAAGTAATATACAAAACAAATTATTTACAGTATGGACAATTGACGGGAATGAGATTGAAGGGCAGTAAGACACGACTCAAATGGGTGGAAGAAGGGAAAGGAGAGAGAGAGAGAGAGAGAGAAAGAAATGTGTAGAGACAATTTGATCTCCCACCCAGGTTTAAGAGATCTGGCAGTCCTACATGACTTTGGGTACATATCTGCTGGTAAGCCAGGGTGCATACATCTGATACAGCACCAGGCAGACTCAGTGATTCAGTAGTCCATCAGAACAAGTCTCTTATAGTGTGTCTAAGTGAGTTAAGCAGACTTTGAGAAATGAACTACAGGAGAAGTTGGATATAGGGGTAATACAACAGACCTATAATTGATTTCTGTTTTAAAATATGTGATAAAATACAAGATAATAAATATATTATTTTTGTCAATACACTGTAGTAGCATATATTCCTGATACCTAACCAGAAACACTCAAGTCCAGGAAGCCAGCAAGTAGAGGGAAGGTTGAGGTAAATAGGAAGGGGATCTCATCAAAATGGTCCATATTGGGCCCAGTATTTGCTACGGCCAGCCATGCTACCACATTAAACAGAAACCTGCTTTCCTGTATTGATAGATAAACCGGTCCAAGGATGGCAAAAAACAGTACTCCCAAATGTAGCCCAGGGATTTTGCCACTGTACAAGACTTTGGCATAAAATTTCACGTAATTTGTAAAAACAAATATTTCATCTTCTGTTTGCGATAGAGCAATATGAACAAATTCGTTGCTGCTGTAAATTAAAACTCCGGTATTCCTATGGGCTAGGCTTGTAAAGGCTGCAGGGCCATTAGCCTAGTACACACCTATGACGTGTCCATATAAACCACTGCATGGTGGTTATGACATTTTCTGCGGGATCGGGGTGAGATATTGCCGCTTCGTAGTGCATATTTTGGTAATGGTGTAATTTGTTGTGCAGCGACAATATTTGTAATGGCACTCGCCACAAAACACTATAAAATCGTATTTATCTGGTGCGTCCCGTCTTGATATTGTACTATTTTACTGTCTCCTTTGGATATTGAATGAAAAATGGTCTACACGGACCAGCCCTCCTTCCCGTTTAAACAAAACAGAAAATAAACTACTGCATTTATCATTCGTTAACACTGCAATGTGACTGATACAAAACGGACCATTTTAGCCACGACTTCTGCAGTACAAAGTGGACCATTTTAGCCACGACTTCTGCAGTACAAAGTGCAAGAAGGTCTTTAAAAAGACTTTCATCCCCCCCACCCCACATGGAGATGAAGCCCTTGAACTTGATATCGCCCAGCGGCACAGCCCTTAAACTTGTTTTTGGAGAAAACCCTAGCAGCTGCATTTTCATTGGCTACGAGGGAGGCCTTTCCTCCAGATGCTAGCCAATTAGATCCAAGTTACTGTGTCCACGCCGCGAGCACGCTTGTATGAATGTGGTTTTAGAAAAGTAATGTAATTGCTATAAAGGCTGTTTTTACTTTACTTTATTAACTATGTGTATGGAAAGAAGCAATGTAGTTGCAGGGCTGAAGTACGATCAAACCCATATATATTTTCCATTATTAAGAACTAATCTTCTGACACTGAATCAAGCCCAGCAAATGAAAGGTGGGGTGGGCGGAGCTTAAACTTGTTTCTGTTGCTTCAGCTTAGTAAACTGCGCTGTCCTCGTGTAAGGATCTTGTTCAGGTTGTGCAAGTGTGCTGCAACAAGGGAGAAGAGTGCGTTGTGTGGTGGGCTAGTTTTACTTCGCTGTGGGATTAGTGAGCAGGCACTACGGTATACTGCGCAGTGGGTAAGTGTCTGTGTGTGGCTTTCAAAGGCCTTTTTTATTTGGGCTTGATTCTGACTTGTGCAGTTTGTGGTTACTTGCTGCAATGTTTTGTTTATATTTCACCCCCAGGAGGCAAGCATATGGGCCATACAATATGGCTTTGCTTTTCATTGTAGTGGTTATGTAGAATGTTTCCTTTTTTTTTTTTTTTACAACGTCCTGTGGTGGACTTGTGTTGGGCCCGCAGCTGATTTATGAAAACATTATTGTAAAATGTAAATAATGCTTAAATGCTGTAAAGTTATTTTTAGATAACTTTGGGCAAAAGCTATATGCGTCTTGCTATGGACATTCAGTGGTTAAGGGAGGCATTCTGACATGACATATTTTCAATATGTAGTCGGGAGCCAGGATAATCTTGGCGTAATATTTTGTGGAAATCAGTATTAACACAAGAAATAAAGTAGTGTGTGATATTGCCGCTTGTATACGGTTAACTATTTATTCCCAATCCACTGGTTCTTGAGTTTGTTCACTACCTCTGCAGCTGATGGTATGTTTTGTTTACTGCTGTAAGGGGCGTGGCGCTTAGCCTACTTTCCTGTTGTTAAACAGGAAGAAACGTGTTTGCTTGCTGATGTCATTGTGGGAGGCTTTTGGCAGAGTAGAAGTTGGGACAATTTGTTAAAGTTTCTAATGTGAAGGGGAAACACGTACGAAATAGCTGGCAATTAGCCAGTGTTCTTTTGGAAAGGCATTGAATGTTTAGCTAATTTTATTGATGTTCTAACCAGCACATCACTCTGGAAGGTTTTTTTTTTTTTTTAATTTATTTATTTTTTTTTTGGGGGGGGGGGGTTGTTTGAATTGTAGATCTTTGTGAAACCCAGAATTAGAAGTGGGTAAAGGAGGGACGTGAGACTAAAGTTTCACTTTGGAGTTTTAAATTGGAAATTCTTGGAAAACGTGGTTATATATGTATTGAATTCTGGTCGTGGCAGAACTTCCTGTTAACAAATTGAGACGTAAATAAATGATTTTTTTGCAGTCTGTTAATTTGATGTTTTTTTTTAGCTCCAGAAAACCTTAAACCGATAGTCAAACCGTCTTCACTAATGGAATATCGACTGTCTCTTTTTAGAGGACAACAAAACAAAACTACTTTTAATTAGGAAATGATTGGATAATATTGTGCTACTTTAGAATTTCAGTCAAATATCAGAATGAAGTGCAGAAATAATGCATTGTTTGAAAAGGAGCATCTGGGGTGCAGGTAGTGGTATTCAAGTTGTGTGCAGGTAATTCTTAGGCGAGCCAGTACATACATCTGGGGATGTTTTACACCATTCACTGCAGTGTTACCATTACAATCAAAATTACAAAAGTTTTAGTTGCACTACTACACTTCGTTTTAGGGGAGCAGTCTCCAGTCCATTGGGAGGGGTGGTAGATGAACTCATTGTAGGTTATAGAAGTGCAGCATATATTTCTGGAATATTCTGCAGAGTACATAATTTCATATCCCTAGCCAGACTGGACAGTTGTTGATGGATCATCATATTTTTAAAAAGTTATTTTTGCATACTTGCTGATCATGGACCATGAGCTACTACTGCTAGCTGTAGCAGTTGTGGGTCCAAACTAGGACCATTTTGATGAGACCACCTCTTCCACCCACTGGCCTCCTGGAGTTATTTATTTCAGATTCATTATCCGGAACATATGCCAACTGTGTATTAAAGCAAAACAACATCTTGATTTTGATTTATTAGCTTATATTTTGTTCAAAAACATGTTATAAGAGAACTAGACTACCGGGCTCCTAGATCCCCACAATTCTTTCCTGCAGTTTCTCTGATTGGGTCTGCATAACTCATTTAGTTACTCATGTCCGACTCTAAACCAGTTACAAGTGGCGTCCCTGGCACCCCTCCTGTTCGGTATATACTTCTCTGAGGTACAGACAAGCATGGGAGGACTATGGCTGACAAGTTCGCAGATGACTGCAAACTGGGGGCCATAATCGACTCACCAGCTGACACAGACATCCTCCAGAAGGGTCTCACAGAGGCAGGTACCTGGTGTCAAAACCATGGCCTCAAGCTGAAAGCCAAAAAATGCATAAGTCATCCCCTTTGGGAAAAACAAAGTGCCCACGAATTATCACATAGGTGGTAATCCACTAAGTGCGGAATATGTAATTAGGGACCTGGGGACCCAGGTAGATAGCAACCTCTCCTTCTATAATCACATTGCCAAAGTAGTTAGAAATTCCTTCACTGTAGCCTACCTAATCACAAAAGGGTTCACCTCTAGATCAAGAGAGGTCCTTGAGCCCCTCTACTCATCACTTATTAGGCCCATAATTGAGTACAATGCCCCATTTGGAATGTACCTTACTCGACACCTGCAACAGCTGGAAAGACCATAGAAGTACCTCACCAATAGGATTGTGGGCCTCAGAGATACCCTATGCAGCTCTTTTAAAAAAAAAAACTCAAGCTTTACATGGTTGCTTACCGTCTGCTCAGAGGTGATCTCTGCCTGACGTATAAGGCCATGTCCAACCCGGAGTTAATGGACATGCTCCACCTCAAGAAAACCAAATCTCTTAGAGCCACACACTCCGGTGAACTAAACCTCAGCACAACAATAAACTGGACATGCTGGAGGGATAGATTCCTGTCTCAGAGACTTCCCTTGCTCTGGAATAGAATTCCAGTTTATGTTAGGCAGAGCCCCTCGCTGACGCTCTTCAAGAGAAATCTTGATGAGTGGATGGGAAATCGTAGGTTTACCCCTGGGATTACTTCAGTGGCCCTGCTAGACAGAGGCCCAGGAAACTAATTTAAAGGGGAGGCGAAAGCAAACACATTCTGGCTAGGCTTATAAATGCCGTTGGGCTGATAGGCCAATATAATGGGACACTGGGTGCTGGGGCTCTGTGTGCAGATTTTTTTTTTCATCACTAAGATAGCTGCGGCAACTCTGTAGCTGGTCTTTCAAGAATATGGAAATAGGAGTAATGAGAGATGGAGTGTATATATGTTTGACAGCAACTATGTACCTGTTTGGATCTACTTTCAAATTAACAAAATCCTGAAATGTAAAATGTCAAGACCACAACTGTGAAAATTCATTAAGCTGAAAGTTTAAAATACCATAACTCAAAATATCGAAAAACTAAAAAGCAAGCGAAGCTAATAGGGTTGCCACCTTTTCAAATGCCCAAAATGGGACATTTTTTGCAAAAATGTGAGATTTTGCAGGACAAAACATACCCAAGGCTAGTGCAAAGGATAGAACTTCAATTTTTTGCCAAAATAAAAGCTTATTTTTGTAGCAATTGAGTGCTTATGCTATTTCATATAATATTTATGTGTTTCAGATAAAAAATAACTGTTTTATACAGGCATTAAAAAAAACTTAAGAAATACATTTTGTCTTAAAATCTCAGGGCATTTGCTATTTTTAGGGTTTTTCACAGCACACAACTGCCCAAAGTGGGACTATCCCTCGCAAAGAGGGGCAGGTGGTAACCCTACTAACCCTGCACCACTGTAAAACACATCAAAGAATAAAAACATACACATATCTAATTATCTGTGCTTAAGTGGGGCAAGCCTCCCTGAACCCCCCACACCCCCCTGCTAATTTTAATATATCAACTCCGAGATCGCACTACACTGGAGAGAACTGTAAATAATACCGTTCTGGCAGCGCATCTTGGGTTCAACACAGTCTCGTACTTAAATGCACACACTTACCAAGGCACCAGTTAACAAATACGAAAAAAAAAACATTACCTATAACATTTCATTTATTCCTTTATGTTTCCACTGAAAACAAAAATGTATTTCATACCTATCCAAAGTTTCACTCCGTAAACACCTAATGGTCGCCATACTTTTTCCTACAGACTATAAAATCTTAAAGGGATACTGCACAAGACTTCACTACAGCATTGTAACCGTCAATATTTTCAACTTTCAGCTAAATGGACTTTCGCAGTTCTGGTCTTAACATTTTGCGTTTTGGGATTTTGTTAATTCGAAAGTAGATCCCCCTGTCCCCACAGTACTAAGTGTGACCACAAATAAAATTCCTAATATTTTTTCTTATGCTTACACACACACACATACTTTGACAAGCCAGGTAGATCAAAAGATGTGCATGTACAGATGCACACTGTACACTTACCCACATGCAAATTGGAGAAACAGCGGTTCACCCAAGACATGCTTTTCTCCTGTGGAGGAATTCGGAACACCTGAATAAAATGCAGGTGGAGATAAGGAGGGCATCTATATTCTACACTGAAGGAACCACATACAAGAATTTAACCACAGAACCAAGCACTGTGAGATGACAATACAACTTACTGCAGCATTGCGGCAGTAATCGGTTGCTTTCATGCACAACCTACCCAGACTGTCAAATGCAGATCCTTATGTACAGGGTTAGTGTATGAGTGTGATGGAAAATGGAAGAAAGTATGGCTAACTAGTTATTGTAGAATAAACTGCAACCCCCTCCCGCCCCATACACATATATGCGTAAGCCAGAGCAATAATGTAATTTACTTCCATTTTATTGAATGCAATACATTGTATAATACTACTCCTGCAAAGCCAGTTCAGTGACTGTATAACTGTGATAAAATGACAGGATTAAGTTGATTTTGTTCACAGGCTGTCTCTGTACCCATCAGTTAGACATTTTATTGAGTGCATATGTGTACCTTAGTTGTCTGGTTATGATTTATAAACTGCTATAAAAAAGCATTCTAACTTGCCTTTATAAAGAAGTCCTGCAAAACTAGATTTTAGTTAAACAGGGTATGTAATCTTCATCCACAGATGGTCCCCATACCCAGCAGTAGCAGTTATGGCCATTTTTTGTTACTAGATGCAACTCGTATATAAAAAAAGATAGCAATTGATTTCTTCTCTTTCTTCTCATTTTAATTCAGAAAAGACTATGACCAACCACAGTGAAGAGTCCAGTTTGTTTCATACAGATATGCATTAGTTCATCGAAGCCAGAATTATAACTAGCATTTGCTGTAGGCCAGAGTTAGTCACTTTCATCTATAGACAGCCATGGTACCCAGCAGTTTCAGGGATTTTTGTATACAGTGGTCAGAAAATCTTCTGTCTGGCACAGCTGATTGCAAAGGGTATTTTCTTCTAGATCCAGAGAAGTCTTTAACCCTCTATATTTTGCACTGATCAGACTCCTTGTTGAATACAGTGCCCCCTATAGTGCATCTTACTAAACATGTCAAGCGACTGGAGGGATCCCAAAGGTTCCTGAGTTCCACATTTTAACTTGGAGGACTTTTGTATCAGTATTGTTTAGTAAGTTGAAATCGCTGCACAGCACAGAGAAGTGGTACCAATTTTTCACGTTCAATGACGTTAGTGTAGACAAAACATAAGTATTATGTAATGTAATTAAATTAAGATAAAAGAATGCAAGTAGAATAATGTAAAATAGATTATACGTTTAATTAAAAAAATCTTGCAGTGTGCCAGATTTCCACACTGAAAGTTGTACATGTTAATGCACAAGAAATGCTATGTTGTGAGATGGACGTACTATGGCCTGAGTCGTACAAGGCTCATGCAGTAGACTGGCAAGTGTGATACTCAAGGAAGGGTGTGGGGATGGGGTCTGTCAGTGTTGAAGGACTACAGATTAGTTAAGCAAATCCTGTAATTAACTAGTTTTAGTTCAGTTTATGATCCTACAACTGTGAAAAGGATAAGAGGTAAGAGGATGTTGGGTATTATTACAAATCAGAGTAACTTGGGGGAAAAATAAAATACTAAGCAAGCATGTAGCCTCTGTGCCTAACTCTTTTCTTGTAAGGGGTAACTCATACCAGCATTCTTTGTAAGCTACTGTCTGTACATGTTCTTGTTCCCTTTCTTTATGAATCTGATGCATAGAACCTTTTTCCTTTTGATTAGAGTTGCTGTATTTTGGCTCAAAGGATTAT
The DNA here is from genome assembly GCF_019279795.1 of Protopterus annectens. NCBI lineage: Eukaryota > Metazoa > Chordata > Ceratodontiformes > Protopteridae > Protopterus > Protopterus annectens. The sequence goes on along the minus strand of NC_056727.1, from coordinate 903,879,224 downwards.
CATTAGGACTTTGGTCAAAGTTATTTTTGTCCTTAATATTTTCTAGTCTTCTGTGTGTTGCTCTACTTCTGTCTCTGGGTGACTAAACAGCCTTCCACTGTCTTTCCCCTCTGGGTTGCCTTTCCTCTAAAAATGGTATCTTAAAACATGGTTTGTTTTGTTTTCAGTTTTACCTTTTTTTCCGTACTTATAAACTCTCTCTTGTTACACAGTCTTTGCCGTTATGTTATATTTCTGTCTTATACTAGCATAAGTGAGTTAAAACTTTGTCCAGTACTGTTTCTCACTCTTTAACCACTGTGGTAAAATTTGTCTTGTTACTTTTTAACACCCACCTGCTGCTTGGATTTCTTGGGTTTTCTGTTTTAGCTTGGCAGAAAGTTCTTGAAAATACACAGCTTGAGCTGAATTCTTTCACTGCATTCGTCTATATCCTCAGAGAGTGACTTCTCTTGCATTCTGCTAGTAACTTCTACTTCCAGCTTTGCAACAATTTCAGGGTGTAATAACACTTGCGTCTAGTCTGTAATATTGTCAGGCTGCAATGTTCTTTCTCTTCTCTGCTTAGCCGCATATGCAGGCTGTAGTTGGCAGCCTGTTTCCTTCTATTGGCTTTGCTTTTGGAGGCTGCTGTGTTATAGCCGTGTGCAATATTTTGGTATGCAAGTTCCTTCTTTATCATTTGTTCTTGCACGGTGTTTGTCATAGGTGTACATCTGGTGGTTGGTTCCCTTTTATGTTCTCTAGGTTAGGTAGAGGGCATCTAGAATGCTTATTTACTTTTCTTGCTGGTTCTCCTCCCCACACTGATAAGGTAGTCCTTTTGATAAACCTTTATATTTGATTTACCATTACAGCGTGTAGAATTGCAGCTCTGAATCACAGAATGTGGAAACAGAAAATTTGGGCTTACCTATACTAACAGGTTAACACTGGATAACCCATTCTAGCCTCATTTACTGCTCATTAAGTAAAGATGGCAAAAATAAAAACTTTGCTCAATAGCATATGTACCCATGTATGAGTTTATGGCGGTCATTAACAAAATCAACCAGTTCACAGAAAATGCACCACACAGTACACAAAACAAGGAAAATAATTGTTTCCTCAACAACTTCAGAAACAAACACGTTTCTTAAAAATTCCAGTGTCATATGCAAAATTCCAATGTCATATGCTGAACCTCAACAAAAGAGATGCCAAGGCCATCTGCTAAATACATAAAGTCCCTCCATCTGCAGGGTCTAGCCATCCACCCCCAGGTGATAGGGTTATTTCCCTGTAATAGGCATTGTTGCTTACTTAGAAAAGCTTATTTTCTGCATTTGAACCCAAAGCTTTGGGAGAATTAAGTTTAGATCTTGGAAGATGTTATTCTTAGTTGTTGTAGCTTCTGTAAGCATGTTTGAGTTACATTTGGTGCTTTTTAACCAAATGTGCCATAAGCGGTGTGTTTAACCTCTCTTTAACACCCCCACCAGCTCCTCCCCTTATTCATTGGATCCCTGCAGCCTATGTCTGGGGCAGGTGAAGAGACTGATAATGGTTTTGTAGTGTCATACTGCTACTAGGGAGTGTATCTTAAACCTCTCCCACTATGCGTCAGTTTTGCAGGCTCCTCGGTACCATTTGCATCAGAAAGCTTGCCTGGCTCTTAATGTTGCAGTGAGACTGAGCAGCCTTTCTCCCCAATCTGGTCCCTCCAGTGACGATGCCATTGATTGAATATTGTTTTTCTGGGATGCAGTGTGGGGTTATCCTTCTGCAACATGCGTCAGTTAAGCAGACAGACGTAAAGGAAAAATAGGTTCTAAAGTAAATTAAGGTAGCTGCCTAGTTTAACTTGGATCATTCAGTCCATTTGGTCAGTCTTTGCCCTACCTCTGCAAATTGGGGAGAGTACTTTTTTTCACTGTATTGGCGTATGTGGATATCTAGTGTACTGTATTGCTGGATTAGCTTTAGTCTCTTTTACATAAGACCAAACAGCAAGACGGTTTCAAAGTGATGTTCAAGTTGCATTTTCTGTTTAATGTGGCAGTCTACTTTCAGGGCATGTTCCTTGGTGGTGGTTCTACATTCACAGCCTTTTCTGACGGCACTGCTCGAACCAGGAAAGGCTACATACCAGGACCACAGTGCCGTTGGCAGAGTTGTACACGGATGCTGCACACACACACAAAAAATGTAAGGAGCAGTGCTGGTGACACAGAAGGATTCCTGGGAGGTTAACCACATACCTGCGGAATCTGAAGTGAGTCGGGTCTGGTGATAACACATTTGCAGCTCCCCAACTGTGACAACTTTGAGTTTGAAACCTTGGGCATTGCTTTTCAGTAAGCCACTATGTGATCTAATATATCATTCCTTTCCAAAACCTTTCGGCCATTGGGCTGTTTGAGGTAAAATAAGAGCGAGCAGCCGTAAGGGAAGAGCCAGTTCTAAGGAAAATGGCAAGCAGACCAAAAGGGAAACCTGGGACCTTGGCAAGTTGTCATGAATTGGCTGTGTTACAAAAGAGCTCTTCTTCCCCTCATTCTCCATGTGCTCCCCCCAGCTTACACCTTCCCACAACCCATAACCACCCAAATGGTAGGAGATTGACAATTTTTTTTTTTTTTTTTTTTTTAAAGAATGTGAGCACATCACTTGAGCCCGAAAGCATTGTGCCCAGATTCTTGTACGTAGGTCACTAAAAGACAAATGTTCGCAGGCATTCCAACAGTACTTGGAAAACTTGGTTCAACCCCTGTTACAAGGCCGTGTATGTTAAGGGACCTAATAAACAAGAGTAACAACATAAAATTTCTAAGGAGAAGATAACCTGTGCAAGCCATTGGAATCCCTAGACTTGCAGTGTTGTTGACCTTGAATGACAGGGCAGAATGAGTCAGCAGGTAATAGCTGCCCAGACTATTCTGATGATCAGTAGTGGCACAATCCATTTAAGTTATGAAATGTAGTTAGTTTTACTTTTGTAGCTGTGTTAGACAGTAAATGGAAATGTTACATTGGTGTTGCACAATTTATTTGGAGTGGCAACCTTCCATTTCATTTTTTTCCTAGATCTGCACTGTACCTGTTGGTGTAATGTAAGCTGTACTGATTTTAGGCAATTTGGTAATGTATGAAAGTAAAGGGAGCTATATTGTTTGATGGCTGCTAAGATCTGCATACATACTGAAGAAACTGGATATAGTTTCCTGAAGTTGAAAATTACTTAACTGTAACAGTTGTGCAAGAAGGTTCTGCACACCAACTTAAATACTTTTCTTTATCGTGACAAAGAAATGCAGTCTAGAGTCTAGACAACTGTTTTTTTTTTTTTTTTTTTAAGTAAGAGAGTGAAATGTAGGCATGAAGCATGCAGTTCTTTATTACTTGGCTCAGTATGCATTTTTATTTTACTTATTACTACAAATTGCAGTTGTTTACCAGAATGCTTATTGCGTAGAGTGCACAGTTTATGAAAGCATTGTAACTTTTCTCAGTAACTATGTGCGCATCAGTAAAACTTGTGTGTTCTTTAAGCTGCAGTGTCTGGCAAAGAAGGGTGACATTTGTACCAGAATATTTTGTAAGGAAATGGTTGCTGTTTTGCATGACCATGGTGTGGACAGCCTGTATTGAACATCTTTTCTCCAGAGTATTTCTCTTCTGTTTGTCATTATTGCAGTAGTGCCTGCTTTTTCTGTAATTGTTTTACTGTTTGCAAATACATGCTATTATACATGGTTCAATTTTGTTTTGCTTCCCAGGAATGTGGCATTTTGTTTGATTGTTAAAATGATTTGTGATGGAAGCTCTTATGCATTTGTCCACATCCTAAGGAATATGCAAACAGTATATGATTGAGATTCAAGGGAGTGAGCAATTGACAAAGCAATAAGTTTGTTTGCATATTGCTTCTAAAACTGTGATTTCAAATGTTTGTGGGTGCATCGCATAGGCGGTCTCATTAGAGGTAATAGCTGCTATCACAACTGAAGAGTGATAGAGGCCTTCATGCAGAAGATCCCATGGGTTGAATTTGACACGTTTATCCTGATTTTTTTTTTGCCGTGTTCAGAGTTGGAAAGGAAGGCCACTGGAATGAACTCTTCCTGCTCTCTAGAGCACAGTAATGTGCTTTGGACAATATTGAACAGTGCTTCACGGCATAGGAGAATATGGCTGCTCGCCCCTTGTTTTATGTAACATGTGATGGGCACATCAGTGGACCCCCAAACTCGGGTAGCTACAGATGTTTTTGGAAAGCAGATGGTTGTGTCTGTGTTTGTGGAACACCTCAGCCAGACCCTACACTGCTGCTTGCTGCAGTAGCAGTTTGCAAATTGCTACAAAAGACCGGATGATGCAGTGCATTTCCCTATGGACATGCAACGCAACAAGCTGCAAGGCCAGGACTGGTTCCTTAAGTGTGTGTGTGTGTGTGTGTGTGTGTGTGTGTGTGTGTGTGTGTGTGAGATCTGCCCTTTTTTTTTTTTTTTTTTTTTTTTGCATGCAGGATAGTATACATGCACTTGTTGGGAGTGCTTCCTCTTTGAAGGGATGCACCACAACAGAAGTGGTTGCAAGAGTAGAAGGCCCTTGGAGCGATAAAGGGTTATGAAGTATATGTGTGTGTGTATATATTGGATACTCCAGTTAACCATTTGATTTACTGATATTGTGTTTGGATGTGACAGCAGTGTGCTAGATAACCTACTCCGAGATCAGTCAGCAGCTACTCCTGCTGTGCTCGTGGCACCTCACGTCACAGTTTAATGGCATGATCGCTAATTTTTACACACGTGCAATGGTCTGAGAATCATCTGTAGGTCCACAAAGGCTTGCATGCATCCTAATATACTACAGATCAGAAGCATCAGCAAGATCAAAATAAAATGTGAGTTTAAGTTGCATACTGAACTCTTTAGTGCTACTGAGTCTGGCCATTGTTAACAGACTTGATAGTAAAAAAATATTTTTTTTATATGAAATGTATGTGGTGGTAGTTTGTATCTCTGTGGCTAGATATGCCCAGACGTGCATACAGTGTTCTTAGACTGTACAAATAATGCATTAGCAGTTCTAGAACAACACTTGCAGGCACAGCATTGAAGAAAGGTGAAATGGGTTAAGACATGAGCAGTGTAAAAAAAAAAATTCTCTTTCGAGCACATTTACTTACTAAAGGCATTTATTCACTTGTTAAAGTACTGTATAACCAGGCATGTTTGTGATACATTTGCAAGAAATAGGTCAGTAGGTTATGGATTGTCATTTTCCTTGTACTTACAGTAACTAACTTACTATAGTACCAACCATATCCTTTTTTGTGTTTATGCTATATTCAGTGAAACATGTTTGGTATTTTTTTTTGCAAGGCTCTAGTTCTCATCTGCAGTACCTCTCTTGCTCTGTCATTTTCTGAATCCTACTTTCACTTTTTGCAATTTGTGTTCAAAGAATAGTTGTTGGTCTCCACTAAATAATTTTTCAGGAGAATTTTATTAGGTCAGAGTAATTGTGATTACTTTTCAACATTGGTGTGTAACAGATCTTTTGAAATTGGCTGTCCATGACTTCTGCTTTTTTATCACCACTGGCTCCTTATTGTAATGTACACATTGAAAGGATTAATCTGTTTATTGTTTAATGTATGATGAGTCGGTGTAGACTTTTCACCTTTTTTTCTCGGTGTTCTACAGAGATCCTTCAGCATCTTTTTAACATTCTGATCCAAGGTGTTGGTAAGTTACTCTTTAGTTGTCTGTTTTGGGAAAGCTGATCTTTGGTGCAGTCTGTCTCTTTTCTTTTGTAGTATTTTAGGTCTCCTTGCCACGTTGCTCTAAGTATCAAGTTCTGTATCCCCTCTGGTGTTAGCTGCTGCTACTTTGCATTTCTGAGCCGTGTTCAGTATCTCATCAGTCAAACGTTTTCTTTTTCCATATTTTAGGGACTTCTTCCATTCAACTTTCTTAATGTTATCTCCCATTTTTGTCCAATGCAGAAAATTAATTTTCAGAGTCTTTGAACTCCTGTTATATTTACAAGATCAAACTGGCTGGTTTACTCTTTCAACTTCAGCTTGCTGTTGCATAATAGTACTGGGTGGCCTGTACCCTAGTTGCCCCCAGGTTTTGTTTTTAATGGTGATGTTATTGAGATTTTTGTTTCAGCTTGTACCCGCTAATAAAAGTAATAACCTTTATCCTCTTTTTTGCCTTTTTTTCTGCTGGTTGTTAATATTTTTTTTTATTTACTTACTTTTGTATCTTGTGTTGACCAGGAAAGTGGGGACCCATGGACTCTCTCTTTTTCAGCTATGACCAAGGCAACAAGATAAGCATGGCATGTAGACATTTTTGGGTAGCCAGTCACCCAGTTAGGTTTTGGGAGGTTGAGCACTTTGGAGTACCCAGTGAAAACAGATGGGAGACATGGAGAGTGTAGCATGTATGGTAAGGCATACATTATAGTCAAGATGCTGAAATGAGGACATGTTGAGCTGTGTATTTAGTATCGACCTGTATTGATCTACATCAGTGAAGAAATCAGAAGACATACAGACCCTATTTAATTTATTTGTTAGAGGGTAAGGCACTGAACCACAATGACCTTTTTCAGACTCTGGCTAGAGCACTGTTTGATTAAGCGATTTGCTCAGGGTCACATAGTATTTAAATAGAGGCTGAGAGAATCCAACCTTAAGACTGTAGAAGGCCGCTCATACTGACAGTGACCTCAGTCTCAGGCCCTGGACCTATAAGGCTGCAGTCGTACTCCTAAGCCACTAGGCTGCCCAGATGGTTAATAGTAATACTTAATTTTGCATTAAATTTTGCACCTGGGTGCATCCATTGGACTGGTTTGTGCTTCAGAGGGTACAGACTCCTGAATCTGAATACATTTTCTGTTCAGAGCATGCACCTTTACTTCAGAGCTTCAGAGATTTTATCTTCAGTATTTGCATGCTAGTGTTTAGAGATAGAGAACATGTGTTTCCAAAGATAAACTCTTAATATATTTAGGTTTTCAGAAAGTTAACAAGACCCTACAATTCAGAAAATACTGTGCAGATATTTGTGCTTTATGTTTTGCAAAATTGACAAATGCATTCTTTACTGTATTCTTACTTACCTGGAATATGTCTAAGCTGATGCTTAACAATGTTCTGCATCTTTCAAGAAATGGCTTTTAGGTAACGTTGATAGGCTGGTTACATTACCATGGAGTGTAATAAGAAAAAGTCAAGAAGTTGTAATTTTTTTTCTGAGATTAAAAATTGGGAGTTATGACCATTTTTTTTATAGTTTTGTAAAGTTTGTCTTGAAATTGTACCAGTTTGCCCATTCACAGTAACATTATGCCATCTTAATGGTTGGGCGGAGCTGAGAGAGTGCACACACATGCAGGATGTTGGGTTTCTAAACATTTTTAAAAAATTATATATATGGTACTTGTGCATTATTGCAACCAGATATGTAACAGTGTGTAATGTGTTCTCTGGTTTGCAACAACCTCAGTCGTTTCCATTTAGTAGGACTGAAATGAACAACAGAATACTGTTACCTAGCTGTAGTTAAGGAAAAATAAGTAAGCTGTGCCTGTATTTGTGGGGAGGAACACATTGACTGGCATCATTTTTTCACACCACGTGGCGAGCGACTCAGTCTTCAGATATTAGCCTCAAGTCCACACTCCTGCTTTCTGCTGTTGTAAACGAATCGGAATGGTAGGTTAACATCAGTTTTCCCACAGCTTGTGATCACTTTCAGAAGCACAACACTGAAATCCTCTTTGATGGGAAAGCTGTGTGGAAAACTGATGTTAACCTACCAGTCCAATCCGTTTACAGTTCCAGAAAGCAGGATGCAAGATTTGAGGCATCTGTAAGGCACGCAAAACCGTTCCTAAAAGTAACGTACAGTTATTTTTTCCACTTCTAACAGCTTGGAATAAGTGTTTCCTGCACTCCTATCTGTGCAGGTATGCGCTTTTCGTAACCACGAAAATCTGGTTGCGATAATATGCAATGTGGTGCACTAGTTTTTACAGGGTGTAACCTTTGCAGGTAAATCCCTGAGGATGACTCAAGTGCTGATTTATTTATTTATTTATTTATTTATTTTTTTCCAGCTCACTGAGAAATGCTGCATCTGTGCAGTCACCCAGCCAGATATAACAGTTTTAGCCGTGACAGTGAAGCTCAATCCTGCACTTTGGAAGGCAGTGCTGGCATCTTCAGCCCTGACCCTGGGAACACTAAACTGCGTGACCCACATGCTGTAATTTCTGTAAGATCTGCCTGATGAGCCACAATGTGTAGATCTAGAAGATCCTTTGAATACTAGCAGCCACTTCATCTACACTGAGAAGCCTCGGTATAGAGTTGAGACCTCAGACAAGTGCCCAAGCCAAGTTATCCAGCACCCTCTGTGTAAAACCAATGCATTGTGTCCCTGCTCCAAGCAGCTGACACACACTCAGATTTACACAGATATAGGAAAAACAGTACTTAATCTCAGTATGTTTTCCTGACTGATCTAAAGATTTACTGTTCCCTGATCACTTAATAGACCAAGGTAAGATGAAGTAGGTGGGGGGGGGGGGTCCTTCTCAGTCGGGTTCCAAAAACACTGCTATGAGACTTCAGTTGCGCCTAGTGTTTTAAACATAATTTTTTACCTAGATTACAGAATATCATGTACATCTGGTCAGCTGACTTCTGGTTCCCATGCTACCTCCTTGGCTAGAAGCTGTCAGAATTTAGCACATATGTATCAGTAATGCAAAACACAGAGAGCCTTTATAAGATCTGTTGCAGCTTCTGGAAGTCTTAAAACAATTTCAAACCTCCAGCCTTCCTGAGTAGCAATTAGTTCATCCCAAAGACAATGCAGAAAGCTTCCTAGTACTGACTTTGTCTCTGGCTACATTGAAAACTGTAAGATATAATCTTTATGGCCTAAGCAAGGTAATTTTAATTTCAAAACTATTTTCAAAGTTAGGTGGATTGAAATTAACATTTTCTCTTCCAATACTGTCTGTTAAAACATGTACATTAAACAGTTAAAGTAATACATGTATATATTTTTTTCTGTCCAGCAAGGCACTCTTTTTGGTACATTTTAACACAAGCAACTTTACAAATACATTTTTCAACACAACTATCTGTACAAATCAGTTTGATATACAGATAACACAATTCCAGCTGGCTGTGCTGGCATATGTTACACATCCACTGCCCTACTTCTCCTGGCATAGCTGGCAATACCTCACATCATCACATCTCTTCTCTCATTTGAAGACTCAAGCTAGTTTTTCAAGTGACCCTTGAGAAACGTTGCTTGAGAGGAATTGGCCTGTTTGGGACTACATAAACCCATGCCCTGTATTGGGAGTCCATCTGTACTGGCATCGCTGACCCCACTACAGTGCTGCACTGTCATGTCGTATGATTGCAATCCTATGCTCCACCTTTAGTAACTTGATATTTTGCTAGCTGGATCGATATACCCATAGATTCCAAGACTCCTCCTGCCACCTGTTGCAAATACTTAGCACGATGGCCTCCCTATCATGGTAAGGTTTCACTGTTAACATGGTATAGTTTTGTGCCCCTGCCTAGCAGTTTTACCATATAGTTAGCATCACTGATCGAAGGCTCCCTCCCAAGCTGCCTGCAGCTTATTGTGTATGAAAAGAATGAGCACCATAACCTGCTGTCCCACACCATACTCTCCGGCTCGACATTCCTGTCATACCAGATCCTTTTCTGCTGTTGGGCTCCTGCCAGGTTGTCCTGTGCCAAACACATGAGCTCTCTAAGCTTTATTCTCAGGTTTAGGGTTTATGCCACAACAGACTCCTCGTGGGATTCACACTCGCCCCACCCACTCATCATGAGTCCAATCGAAGTAGTAAAAGTAGATGTTCTAATGGATCACCGTTGCAGTAGTCATCCCTCTCTCCTGCCCCCTATTTTTTCTTCTGGTGTTCTTGCTGCCAGGATAGGCTTGTTTTTTTCACTCTTTTGTGTATAGCTATGATTCACTTTGCTTACTAGTATATGTATTCAGGGTGTAAAGACTCTTTGCATAAGTATTCAAAGTTCTTGCCTCCTTCCTGGGCAAAATATGCTCCAAAGTGTTTTGGTGTTGATAGCCTAGTAGTCTTCAAACAACCTAATGGCTTAGAAGCCCTTACAAACCTAGCCAATATAACCCGATTATGTGGCCCCTAGAAGCAAGAGGACTGCATAGGTTTGTACCTATACCTTGAGTATTTTACAGATTGCCCTTGTCCATAAGAAACTTGGTGACTTTGTGAATCCTATCCATTGATCTGAATTGCATTTGAGGAGGGCCAGGGAAGGGCTCTGCTTAATGTGAATAGGAAGCCTGTCGCAAAGAATGGGTAATTTGAGATGCACATCTCTCTCTCTCTGTCTCTCTCTCTATCTCTCTCTCTCTGACTAGGTTTAGATCCCTAGATTGTGTGATCCTCGTACTGTTTGCTTTGCAGAGGAGTAGCAGCTCCACTAGGGCTGAAAGTTTGTGTGCCTAGGCACAAGTAACCCTTTAACAGTCAGTAGGCGACAGAGTAAAGGGATAGGGCTGGGGTCATGCTGTTAACACCCTGTATTTTCTTTGTGAGGAACCTCTGTGGTCTTTCCAGCTATTGTAAGTGCATTGTCAAGTACATGGCAAAAGGTGCACTGTACTCTGATATTGCTCTAAAGAGGGCTGAGTACAGTGTGACTACAACTTTCTTGGACCTGGATGCCATACATTTACTTGTAAGCTGTGCGACATAAAAGGACTTCCTAACTATTGTGGACATGGTGGTCAAAGTTTAGGCTACAGCCATACCTTTACTTGTAAGCTGTGCAACATAAAAGGACTTCCTAACTATTGTGGACATGGTGGTCAAGGTTCAGGCTACAATCTGTACCTAGGTCTTCACCTCTGAGTCTACGGTTCGGTGTGTGCTATTAATGTAATTTGCAGGTGGATTTGTATTCCCAAAGGGTATGATAATGCATTTTTTTTGCGTTTATTTTTAGGCCATAGCTCTGACACCAATTCTTTGTCTGATTTAGACTCTCCTAAAGGATATCTACATCACTGGGGGATTCAGTGATTCTTCCCAGCTTGCAGTTGTTGGCAAACTTTTTCATCTAGAGGCCTCCCACATTAGCCTAGACTTCAGAGAAGTATATTCTGAACAGGAGTGGTCCCAGCACTGTGCCTTGTGGCAAACAACTAGTAAGTGGCCTCTTGCTGGATCTGGATTCACCCACTTTAACCACATGTGCCCTGTTCTTGAGCCAATTGGCTATCCATCTGGTGACACTGGGATTTATACCAAGTTTTGTAAGTTTTGTGAGTTTATTATTTATAATACCTGAGTGGGGAACTGTCAGTTGCCTTGGTCAGGTCAAGGTAGGTGGTATGCAAAGTTTTATCCTCCTTCATGGCCCTATTGACTTTCTTAAAGAAGACCACCAGATTTTGTAGGCATAACCTGTCCTTGACAAAGAAGAATTGGGTTGGGTCCAGTGTTTGGAGCTTCCCTATATAATTTTTTATCGGGTCTATGATTATTCTTTCCATGGCCTTGTATAGAAGACTGGCAAAGTTATGGGTCTGTAATTTCTCAGATCAGTTGATGGTCCCCTTTTATGCAGTGGAATCACTGCTGCTGTCCTCTGCTGTGTCGGGGGGCTGTAGTTAAACAACTTGAATCGGGCCCATTAGGATCTCTATTTAAGAGGCAACCTGGTATATCATCAGACCCCCATCGAAGCCATGTTTTTAGCTTTACAGAATGCATTGGCAAGAAAGTGGTGAAGGGGGTTTCTTGGGGGAGAACTGGGGATAACGGGGAGGTGAAATCTGAGCTGAATTTATTGGCCAGTAGGTTTGCTATTTCTTCTAGCTGAGTATAGGTGATGCCTTCTACAACTAATTCCACACATTGTTGGATGATGCCTTTAAGATTGCAGACAACTGAAAAATGCTTTATGGTTATCCTTAGCTTTGGAGGCTGTTTTTGTCTCCAAGCCTGCTTTCAGAGACTTGACTAGTTCCCTGCTTCACTTGTTTAGACTAGTAGGGGACTTTTTGCTCTGTTGTGCACATCCCTGCTTACTTCTGAACAGGATTTTTTTCTCTTGTTGTGCAACCTGTTAATACCAGGGTGGCTTGCTTTTGCAGTTTGACCTGGTTTTTATTTTGGTCTGGTACTGCTGATTCTGTGAAGTTGTTTATATGATCATACAGGACTTTTGTGTACACCTCTGCATAGCCTTCTGTGTTTTTGGGTTTGAGGGAGCTTGGAAACTAGCTATGCTGTTACTTAATAGGAGATAGTTTGCCTTAGAAATGTTCATAAAAGATTTTGGGGTTAGGTAAAGGGTTTAATTTCTCCTTTATTTCAAGGGAGCCTACTTTGTGATCTGATCTTACTAGTAAGAACATCACACTTGGGGAGGGGGTGTAGTGTTTTCCCATATTTGCGAATTCTAGATCTAGGGCATTTGTACCCTTAGAGGAAGCGAAGACTAACTGCTCAAGGGCATTTGAGTTTACAAAGTCAAGAAATCTTTGGGTCTGCCTTTTTAGTAGTTGTGTATGCCTCCCATTTAATCGGGGTGTAGTTAAAATCTCCCTTGAGTATGGTATTGGACTGGATGGTGAGTGAGCTAATTAACTACAGGTATGTTGTATGGGTTTCCTGGTTCGTGGTAGGGGACTTGTAGCTATCAAGAATGTTGTAATAAAGTTTTCCCATGATTAGCTGGACATGGAGTAGTTTGAGCATGTCGTCATATTGTTTGACTAGCCATGAGGTATACTCATCTTTTATGTAAATAGATAGACCACCTCCTTCTGTCATGTTCAGTGGGTGTTAGGAATGTATGAAAGTTGTTATAGGCTGTGCCACTGCCAGAGTGCTTTCTGTGGCTTTGAACCATGTTTCAGTAACTTCACAGATGTTGGCAGTCTCCAGATTGAGGAGAGCTTTTAGAGAGTGCAATTTCTTGTTGAGACTCCTAGCATTGAGCAGTAACCCTTTTTTAACTTGTCCTGAGTAGCTTTTGCTATGGTGTAAGGTTTGTCCGTTTGGCAGTGCCTAAAAGACAGTGTAGTGGTGGATGATGTTTTGGCCACTAACTGAAAGCCTAGAGGTGACATTTGAAGACCATTCCTGACAAAGCAGTGTTGCCTGTCAACCATGTCCTCCCAGACTGACAAGTATTTGACATCTTTAGAATGACACTAGTAGCTAAGCCAACAGTTAGTCAATTATTTTCTATTGGTATTGTGGCACCCTCCTTGGGAATTACTGAATGCTGTTCAATGTAAGGCTTATACCTGTCTGTGGCACATACATTCTGAGAACGCAATCATGTTTCTCTTCATATAGTCCAAGGAAGTAGGTCTCGGGTCATTCTTGCCCACATGGACTTTGAATGAGTCGTAGTGATACTTGGGGGGGGGGGGTGTAAGTTGACCTTAGAGTTGTGTGATCTGGCAGATCCTGGCACCTGACAAGCAACTAACTGTAACCTCCTTCTTATCTAGCCTGGTAAAAGGAACATCAGTGTATCTTGCAGTGGAGGCTCCTGTGACCAAAGTGTTGGGTTGTGAGGTGTTTCTCTAATGGACTTGGTAGTCAAAACACAATGAGATGTGGCTTTGTGTTGTGATGGGAATTGCCTTGTTTGTGTACATGTGGATTTTCTGAGGACTATGCCTGAGAAGTTGAGATTTGGGTAAGTTGCATACGAGTACCTCCATATGTGGGTCTGTGTCTGGTCCTTTGTGGGTGCAGTGAGTGGTGTGCGACGGTCACTCACAACCTGTTTGTTGCTTTTTGTGCCTGTATGCAAGTCGTAGTTATACTTATCTCTCACATACTGTATTTGTCTGTTTGAGAATTAAGTGGTTATCGGTGTGCCTAAGGCAATTGCTACATCATCTTAGGATGTCCATGTCCATCAAACTAGTTGCAGAGATAGCCGGAAAGTGCCTATCCATGGTTGCAGATCCTAATATGTACTTTGTAAGGGATAGGAGGGAGGGTGTTTGTAGCCAGGCTAGGCATATGTGCTTACTTGGTCTAATCTAAGGCCAACCTGTCCAGCGATGCTGCTCAGCACTCAAACCAGATGCTCTATGAGCAGTGATAGTCCTGGTGCTGTAATAATGTAAAGTAGACCTAAATAGTCCTAACTAAATGCGTAAATGCAGCTCACTGAGCAAACTGTTTGCCCCCTGAGAAGCACAGGACTGAGGTAAAGTTCTGAGATAGTTTTTATAGGGAAATTTCAGCTTCTGGTGATTACATATATACAAGGCATCACTAACCACCAGTGTGCGCAGAGCAGAAAAAAGCAATTATCTCTGCCTAAAGCCAATCAGGTAATACATTAAGCTTTCCACCAGCAATTCATTGCTCAGATAGATGAAATTGGTCCTTTCCTGCCACAAGAATGTGAACTTTGACCTGCCTAATGTCAGATGACTGGTTCGGAGCCCAGATGTTAAGGAACCACAATACAGATGCTGGAAACTTAACAAAAATCACTAGATGCACTGTACACTGTATTTAAATGCAGAACAGCAGCCCTTAACAGCAGTTAGAAATAAAACTTTAAAGACGTGCAGAAAAAAATAAATAAGATGGCACAAAAATCTTTCCCAGTATAATGAAAACAAGCCGTGCAAGTGCAAAATAATTTCCTTTGTCTTGCCAGAGATGACTTCAGATGTTGGCAAAATCATCTCCAAATGTTAAGCAGCTTTGCTGCTATGCTTCAGACCCCCAGACAACAACAACATTTGTAACGTTATTGCTCTGGTGTCTTTCATCTGTTCCTTAACCAGTGAGTTTAGGAAACAACTTTGGCCAGTTTTCAGACTTAGGATCTGTAGCTCAAGTTCCTTCACTTACCCATCATCTCCTCCAAACCCTGTGTTACCTCAGATTTCGTTTGTCACTGTCTGCATTCAGATGTCGTTGAAGTAACTGAAGTGTTAGTCAGATAAGTAAATTATTTTTCGATCTTGTAGTTTCTGCTCTACTTTTAGTTGGGGTCTTTTGACTCTTTCCTTGCTTTTTTCCCCCTCCTGTACTGGTTAAAAAAAAAAAAAAACTTGCATAGCTAGATTCCGTATTTTGTATACGTTTAGGTCTCGTACCTTTCCTCTTAGGCCTTTCCCTCTTTTACTGCTAGAAGTGTAGTACTTCTTACCATTGCTAGTATTTCTCTGGTTTATCGCCTTAAATGTGATAATTATTTAAATTTGCTGGTATTCTTCTCTTTGTTGTTTCTTTGTTCTTGTTTTTGTTGTAATTTTTTTGCTCTGTCATGTCAGACAAGCCCATTGGATTTAAAAAGTGCATTATCTACAACCATAAAATCCCTACTCTGATGCTCATTGAAGGTGTGTTTATTTGCTTAGGGGGCTGGTCATCTTGATGTCTAATGTGATACTTGCTTAGGTTTTAACCATAGAGCGTTGGTAAAACAGAGGAATAAATTGATGTTAAAAGGTTTTCTTCCTTCATCATCCATGTTTGGAGCTTCCCCTTCCGCCAAGAAGCCTATGGATAAACCTCAAAGGGACAAAGGGGAACATTTCAAAGAAAAATCTAAGGAGCCAAGGAAGCATTCCCTCTGACCACTCTCCTCACTCTGCCCCGGCTTTGGTTACACCTGAAATTCAGAGGACCTTGGATCCTTCTGCATTCTCTGATCTGGCTCAGTCTTCCACTGAGTTGTTGTCTTGAAGGCAATCTAGATCCTCCCCACAGTCAATAGCTTAATGGTTACACACACTATTTCTTTAAGGCACTCCCTGTAGGGTTTCAAGACCTCCATCAGCCTCTTCATCCTTCAGGTCTACCAGAAGCCTATCGGAAGCAGATGTGGACAGAATGATAAAGAAATTCTTCTAGCTCCAGCTGCCATTCAACCTGTGAGCTCTGGACCGTCCCAAACCCCTGTTCTTACCGTGATCTGCCCCTTGGCTTAGGAAGTATGTGATCTAAGACTTCAGGGACCATCTATGTCGGATCTGAAAGTTTGATCCTCATCAACTGTGGTATTTTCTCTAATCTAGCCAGTGCTAACTCTTTTGGAGCCAGAGGGATATTGGAATTGTAGCTTTGGCACTGGATTCGAAGGTAGGGGCTCAACTCTAAGACTCTTGGAGTTGTGTCTTCCCCTCAGGGCTTTGGCATTAAATAGCTCTGCCTCGACTTCTATTAAAGACATTGTCAGGGGAACTCCCTTGGCTATCTTAGTCAGGTGGCTTTGGCTCCTACTGGGGTAGTTTTGGGATCCCCCCTTGGCTTCTGCCTTTAAGGTAGCAGAGATGGCTTTCTCCAGGTCAGGAAATAGGACATCCTTGTTCCCCTCGGATCCTCCTCCTTCACAACTATCTGCTCAATCTTTTCCATCAGGATAGCCAGTCCACTCTCTAGCCATGAGACAGTTCTCATCCTGGACTCCCTGAAGACTTCTGGGTCTTCCCGGATTATCCCCCCCATGGAAGCTCCCCAGAAGCACAAGTGTAAGAGGAGGCACATTGACTCCCTGCACGAGTCCCTAACTGAACGCATTGAGTCTGATTTGAAGGTAAGGAGTTGCCCAGATCTCATTTTGAGGATTTCTCATTCAGGAAGATCCTTAAGCTCCTGAAGCAGAAAGGTGGTTGTTCTTCTGAAGCCCCTTCCCAGGAAGAGTCCATGTTTCTTGATGCATTTTAGAACCAGCTCAGCTACTTTGTGGGTGGTCCCCCCAAGGCATGAAATGGCAGATTCCATTTTCTGTCAGGCATGAAAGATCCAGATATGCCAGAACCCATCCCCAAGAAACCAGACAAATATCTAGTAGTACCCAAGGATTGTGCCCACTGGAGCAGGGGCCTCCAGTTGACATTGTTGTGGCGGTTGAGGAAAACCCTTCCGTCCATACCTTCCAGCAGAGAACTAAGACCTTGGACAGATTCAGGAAACAAATCTTTGCGTCAGTGACTTTATACCTTGTCGAATTATTTGGTGCATACGGCAAGGTTTGAGGGACTTAACTAAGGAGCCCTCAAAGTCTGTCGGGGTCCATTACTGATGAGGACAAAAAGAACGTCTCTTCACAACTTATTCTTCAGTCGCTCTCAAATGCCTCCTTGTGTTTGATCTCTGATGCTACAGAGGGTGTTTCTAGACCCCCACATTCAATGATTTATGGTTTGGAGGCATGCCTGGATGCAATTCTATTCAACTTTGCTTAGCCTTTCAATACTTCTGTATCAGTGCTAGGTTTGATGGATCAACCCTTTTTTGGATTCAAGGTTAGAGACTCTCTCTCCTGGAGTAAACGGGGTGTGAAAACTGTCTGCCTTAGGAATATGTTTTTCTACCCCTCCAAAGACCTTCTCTAGGAACAAGAAAGGGGGTAGAAAGATGTGGCTTTGAAAATTGAAATTGCAAGTTTTTTTCCCAGGACTCCAATGCAGATGAATCTTCCTGAGGCAGAGGAGGAAACTCTAATAGTATGTGGCAGAAGAGGCTTCAAAACCAAGACTTAAGGCTTCTCAGTAAGTGGACTCCTGATTAGTGCCCCTGAAGGATTTGCCCAACTGCTACACTCTGGAGCCAGTTGGGGTACACTTATTTGTGCACCTGGGAGCCTGGACGTTCATCACCAAAGTTGTCTGGGTGCAGATAGTAATTATCAGAGGCTGTTGCATTCTCTTTATTAATCCTCCCCCAAGAAAATCAAAGAAAGTTTCCAGTATGCCACCTGCCAAAGAAAATATGCAGCCTAATCACCCAAAAGATCTCATCAAACCAGCAAGGGATTGGAACTTATTCAAGATTTTTGGTGCCAATGAAAAATGGGAACCTCCTGCCAATCTTAGGACTAAATTGTCTAAATCTGTTGGTCAAGCACTGGAAGCCCTGAATGGTCACTGTTCAGTCCTTATTTCCAGTACTGAGGAAGGCTGATTGGATGTGTTTAGTAGTGTGTGTCCTGGAGATCTGTCGCATCAAAATAATAGAAAGATGGTCGAGGAGATGTCTGGCTCCCATCTGGAAGTGCAGATACTTTAGGTTCACAGCCCTGCCCTTTGGGCTCACCACAGTGCCATGGATGTTCACAAAGTGTATATGGCAGTGGTTGCAGTTCACTTGAGATTGCTAGGACTCCAGGTGTTTCCCTACCTTGATAACTGGCTCCTCACTGCTCCCACCAAGCACCTTTTGACTCCTACCAGAGGCTGTCTGCTCTATCTATGCCTCCATCTGGGCATCAGTCAATTACAAGTCATACTTCTCTCCCGCTGAAGTGCTGGAGCTCATAGATGCACATCTGGACACAGTTTTTCAGATAGTAATATTGTCGCAGTCCAGACTGCCCACTTTGCAACATCAGACTGCACAACTCTTGTCTCTTCATTCACCCTTACCCAGGCTAGTTTGACAGCTCCACAGTTCTGTGACCACCTCTATGTAACACTTGTACCATTGGCAAGATTTTTATATTGAGAGTGCTGCAATGGACATAGGCTGTCCAGTGGTTGATAAGATGACAACCCATGAATTTTCCCAGTCAAATCACAAAGATTTGCAAGGGACATGTTTCCTGGTTGATTCATGCCCTGGAAGTTCCTTAGAGCTTTTTGTTCCAGCCTTACCCTAGGCCCAGGTAACCATGGACTCTTCTAGATTGGGTGGGGGCACTACTTTGAGCAGATGATTCAAGGCAAGTGGTCCACTATAGAGGCCAGTATGCACATTACTGCTCTAGAGATGTGAGCAGTCCTAGCATTGCAGGCCTTTCAGGATGTTCTTCCAGTGGGAGTGATTGTGATACAGACAGACGTGTTGGTAGTCGTCATACATCAGCAAACGGGGGGAACTCATTCTTATCCCTTGTGTGCAGTAAGAGTATGGCGGTGGGCAATCTCTTCCATTCGCTTGCTAATAATGCACATTGTAGAGAAGTTGTGTGTCTGCGGACAGACTGAGCAGATCTGTTATGTTTCCTCATGAGTGGTCACACTAATGGATCAGATATTTCATCATCGTGGTCAGCCGTACTATCTTTTCACCTCTCTTCACAACTTCAAATGTAGCAGGTATTTTGCCCTGCCCCCCCCCGAGGGGAGTCGCTGAGAGGCACTCTGATAAATGATTGCACCCCCCTGGGTCTTATTTATGCTTACCCACCTACTCTAAATTTTCTACAGCGAGCATGCCAATAGAAGAGCACAGAGATCCTCTTTATCCCAGTCTGACCTCAAGTGTTTCCCTTCCTTTGGCCTCTCTTAATACACCTTTCTTTGGTATTGGATCCCCTCTCCAGAGCTTCTGTCTCGCCTTTCTGTGCAGACTGATCTGGACATCAAAGCCCACAAATTCACTGGATGATTTCCGTACTTCCAGTGATAGCTAGGCAGTCTATTTTTTTATCTCTGGTTCTGCATATCCTCATTTCTTAACAAAAAGATTCTTCCAGGAAGATGTACAAGAGCAGATGAAAAAGGTTCTCTATTTGGACTCCTGAGATGCACCTGGATCCTTTCTCAGCCTCCATTCTAGCCGTTAGATTTTCTTGCTTCAATTTTCCACATTGGAGCATGTTACTCTGCAATCAAGGTATAATTAGCAATTCTTTCCAAATTTTATATTGTCGAAAATCAGTCCTTTCTGGTTTCTTTCAGACTGTGCAAAGCATTCCTTTCTACTTAGACCGCCTGATGAGGACCCTATTCCTCCTTGGGATCTTTGTGTATTTCTACAGGCCTTGACACAATCCCCCTTTGAACCAGCAGCTAAAGTAGATTTAAATTTTTTATCTTGGAAAATAATTTTTCTAATTGCTATTACTTCAGCTAGGTGAGTAGCTGAACTCCAGACACTATTCTTGCCAGCCACTTCACTTAATTTTTTAAAAAGAACAGTTTTATTTTGAACCCAGCCTTCCTTTTTATCAAAGATAGCATCAGTCTATTTGCCTGTTTTCTTTCCGTATTCCTCTAATAAAGGGGAATATGTTTCATTGATTTGGATGTACGAGATTCTACTTCCACAGAACTAAAGCTCTCAGAAAATCTAATTAATTGTTCGTCTCATCCTCAAAGGCAAAACTGGGTCACTCTGTGACCAAAAGTAACTTTAGCTAGATGCCTCACTGATTTGCATTTCTCATGTCTACAAGGAAAATGATCTGACCTTGCCAAGACCTCCAAAGGCTCATTCTGCAAGATCCATTTCCACTCCTTCCATTTTCTTATCAAAAACTTTAACAGAGGACATTTGTGTGCCTGCCACCCAGACCAAAACTCATACTTTTTTATTGCTCATTACAAGTTGAGTATATTTTCAAGGGACAAAGTGGCATTTGGTTCTGGTGTCCTCTAAAATATCCTTCCTTGAAGACCACCTGGGTTTCAGTAGCTGGGGACTCTGTCCCATCTGTTGAGGAATGGATGAAAAAGAAAACATCAGAAGGAAAAGTTACATGCCCACCATAATGATGCATCTGTTTTGTCTGTTTTCATCCTTCGTCAACCTCCCTCCATTTTTATATGGCTCTCTGGTATGACTTGAAGGGTTATTCCCTATTGGTCTTTGTTGTCTTTCAGCACCAGATCTTCTACTGTGTTGACTCTGGTACCCTGGCAGTTATTTTCTTTCCTTTATGAATACTATTGTTTTTAGTCCTTTGAATTTTTGGACTAAACAAGTAAACTCCGTCTCAGGTAATACAGGGTTTGGACGGGATTATGGGTAAGAGGAGGAGCTTGAGCTACAGTGTCGAAGTCTGAAATTCATTGCTTAAGGGAGGATGAAAACAGATAACACTAATTGCTATAGTGAGCACATGACCCTTGTTTCTTACTGACCAGTGAGCCCACTGTCTACTCCTTAAAATGTCCACTGATGAGTGAAAAAGTCATAGTTTTCCTTACTATTATTACTTATAAACGGATTATAACCTACTGTTGGCGTCAAAATAAGTGCTTTCCTATGAGTGGTAAGCCACGTCATTGCTTAGTGCTCCCTTTACCTATAAATTGAAACTGATGGGAGACCATTATGAAGATTAGTCAAATTCTCTTGTGGATTTTCAGGCTGTAGCTGAAAGAATCTTAAGTAATGGACCATGGCAAGGTCACCTTTGGCATGGGTTTTGGAGGAAAAAACATTTTCTGCTTTCTGGAGCCAGGCACCTGTAGACATTTGAAATATGCAAACTTAATTGTATTTCAAACAAAGCTAAAGGACTACCTTTTCTTAGAATACAAATGTAACTACTTCTGAGACTGTGGCTAGCAAACTAAAACAAAAAAAAATCTGAATGGATCAATTACAATATATTGTATTTATTTCTTGAACAATATTAAGTCAATATTTAATACTCTTGTATATTACTCCTATGGCATGTCTGTTTTTAAGTAAATCATCAAACAATTCTTAAACTGTGCACCCCTAGATTGTAGCTGAAAAGAGTTCTTGCAGCAGCTTGCCTATCCAGTAAAGTAAACATATACATAAATATATATTTGTCTGCAACTTTAGAAACAACTTTTCACATATTGGAAACCATGCATTGTACACGTGGTGTCAGCTCCTGTATGACAATGTCCTTAGGTGTTGTCTGACTAAAACAAAACCACTAGTGGTAGCAGCTTCATCTAGTGTACTAGATTTTTCAGTCTTCCAACATGACTTTTCAGTTTCATATTATGCACTTCGAAAACAAACAGGTCACATAGTTACGCAAATATGACTACATGTGTAACAAGTAAAACCCTGCTTAATATCTACACTGCATTGCATCATTAGAAACGAGGTTAGTTTGCTATTAAGTAATGTACACAAACTTTTTGATGCCATATTGCATAGTGAAACACACTTGCATCTACTTTGCCTTTTCCAGGCATTCTTCTCATACAAGCAGAACATCAAGGTGCCATGGCTGGCCCAAGTAATACAATACATCACAAGGGTGCCATGGCTGGCCCAAGTAATACAATACATCACAAGGGAAGTGAGTAATACAATACATCACAAGGGAAGTGTATCAGGATGCAGGAAGAGTGGAGCAACTGAACTTTAAAATACTGCAAAATTAAACTGTATCTAACAAATGTAGAACTCTGAATATTTGTTGGTGATAATATAAACGTGAATGAAGTGGGAGAAGTTCCAGTGATAGGCTAGGTGTAGCTAGAAAAAATCAGCATGATAGGTTTAGAAAACTGTTTTGTGCCTCTGTGCATCTTTGTTTTATTAAACTGCATGTGTAAATAACATACACTCACGGTATTCTGAAGCCCGGCGATTTAGGTGGGGGGCCTCTACACCCCTTGAATTGCATTATTTACACAGTAACACACACTTTGGAAGGCATTAGTGCTGTTAAAGAATGGACTAATTTTTTTAATTGCTATATATGTATATATGTGTGTGTGTGTATGTATGTATATATGCGTATATATATATATATATATATAATGTGTGTGTGTGTATACGTATATAAATAATCATACAATACATACAGTATCTACAATTTGTCTTTAATCCACATCGTATGTTCATTGATAACACCAGTACTGTAGACTGTGTAGCTGTGACAATAAAGACAAACCAGGAACATATAGCAATTGTTGGGGTGTATAGATCACTATATATATATATATATATATATATATATATATATATATATATATATATATATATACATATATATATATATACATATTTATATTCAGGAACAACAATTGCTTTAGATTGTAAAAAAAAAAACCCTATCAGGGAACAGAACATACTAGACATTCTTTGTGTTCCTAAAGAAATTGTTACTTCATGTCTAGTTTTCAGTCACATCATTGATGGCAAAACTTAAATGATATAACTAAATTCCCACACAACACTGAGGAAGGGAAAAATTCCCGAAAACCGTGCACAGCAGTCTCTAACATAAGTGAGCAAGTATGTCACTGTCTCTCAGCAGGCAGTATTGACTATGTCCATTTTATTAGGGTTTGTCATCTTAGTAACGGAAATATGGGTTATTAAAATGGACAGAATGTATGAGATGGCCTTTGATATTTAATATATGCATTACATTGTAATGTGCCTGATAAAATGTTTGAAATTAAAACTGCGTAAGGAGTGAAAAAGACTGATATGCTTTAATATACTTGGTGTTTTCTAGGTTATGACATGGGATGAGTAAATATTTATTTTATTACAAAAAGTGAAAAGATGGTAACTACAGCCAGAATGAATTGGTGGTACCGGGCTCAAAGTAGGGGGTCCTATGTCTTTTAAGTATGAAAAAACAAGACTGGTCAGTTATTTTCATCTTTTTTGTCAGAGTGTTGAAGGTCACCTAAAAGAGTGAGGTTCAGTAAGAACAGAACATCAAGTTTTGTTTTGTTCTGAAATACAAGAAAATTAAAAGCTACTTAGGAAACATTAAAGGATATATCTCTTGTCAGGGCTATATATGACGTCTCTGTGGACAAGGCTATGTACCACTCCATGAATAAATTAACACTTAGCCCTGGGGTTATAGAAAAATTCTTCTCTAGTTACACAGAAAACAGTATATGCATTTTTTACATGGGTGGATAGAGCCAAAAATAAACCTACTGTCCAGCTTTAATCAATTTGCAGAGCGGTCTCTAAGCCATCTGTATAAAAGAGTCCCACCTCTGCCTAGTAACACCTTGCCTCTTGGGGGGGGGGGGTCTCTATATATGCATTGTCCTCTTCCAGATGTAGTCCTGTGGTTCTCTGAATGTTTAAGGTGTACCTGTATGCCCCTTTTAGTTCAGATAATGTGCCAGATTTTGCGCTTGTACCTCTCCCACATTCCCGTCTTTGCAGTTCATTTCCTGATACTGTATGTCACGGTCCCACTTCTACCTTCCCCACTTCATTGCCATGTTCTTAACGTGCCTTAGAGTGGAACCACTGTCCTTTCACTTACACAGATGAGTGATTTATTGAACTTTCGGTGTGATTTGAATATTGGCATATTTAAAGTAGGGCTACTACAGTGTATAAAAATGTCTCGCTACTCTGGCATTCATGATGTTTTCATAGTAATAGGTCAGGTGTGTGGGTGGCGGCTGTCATGCCACAAGAATAGAACAGGTTGGCAAAACGTAGGTCTCAAAATATTTTCTTAGTTTAGGCAAGTTTCAGAAATTTATTTCCATGAGCTTGCTTAGTCCTTGTCATGATGCCCTAACTTCAGTGTTTTTATGTAGGAGTCATTGGTGCAGGAATCTTCTTTGCATGGACACTGTGGTGGCTTTGCATTTTGTTTTTGTTTCAAATTGTGGTAAAGCAATTGCTCTGTCAAATAATCTTTGAAATATTTTCAGAGGCGTCCTTGTGCATCACATTATATTGAAAGACAGTTTCTGTCACATTATTTTCTCTCAATCAAAATGGCCTGGACATTGGCATCCTCCAAACACTCTACCCCACACAGTTTGGCCTTATCAAGGGGAGGTCATGTCTGTTAAATCTGGTCAACTTCCTTGAGACAGTCACCAAAGCCATGGACAAGCGGATGACTGTGCACACTGCCTACCTTGACTTGGCCAAAGCCTTTGACACTGTTCCCCTCTCTGGCATAGTAGATAAATTCTCTTAACTAGGCATCAATCCATATGTTACCAGATGGGTAGCAAATTGGCTCATTGATGGAACCCACCTAATCAAAATAGAGGAAGCCACCTCAAGCAGTAGACCTGTAAAGAGCGGCGTACCCCTGGGATCAGTCTTGGGCCCTCTGTTGTTCGGGCTATACTTTTCTGAGGTGCAGGCCAAAACCAGTGAGCTGTGGCTGACCAAGTTTGCAGCTGACTGCAAGCTTGGCACATTCATTAATTCCCTAAGTGATGTGGATGTCCTACCAAGAGGGTCTTGCCCAAACAAATGACTGGTGCCAGAAACATGGCCTCAAGCTGAATGCCAAAAAATGCATCATCCCCTTTGGGGAGAGTCCCTAAGTGATGTGATCGTCCTACCAAGAGGGTCTTACCCAAACAAATGACTGGTGCCAGAAACATGGCCTCAAGCTGAATGCCAAAAAATGCATCATCCCCTTTGGGGAGAGTCCCTAAGTGATGTGATCGTCCTACCAAGAGGGTCTTACCCAAACAAATGACTGGTGCCAGAAACATGGCCTCAAGCTGAATGCCAAAAAATGCATCATCCCCTTTGGGGAGAGTGACGTCCCCACATATTATCACATTAATAATGTCCTAAGTACACAATCAGTAATGTGGGATTTGGGCACCCAGGCTGATAGCAACCTGACTTTTGATAACCATGTTGCTTCCATTGTACAGAAATCTTTCTACATACCCTTACTTATGAGGTGGAACATCTCATCCAGTGACAAAGGTCATAAGATCCCTGTATTCTTCTTCCCTTATAAGGCCAGTTATTGAGTACAATGCCCCCTGTGGCATGTACCTCACAAAGCACATGCAGCAGTTGGAGAGACCAGAGGTTCCTCACCAGGAGAAACCAGGGCCTCAGCCACCTACTCTACATAGGCTAAAAGCCCTGTCCCTCTGCTCTGTTTCATACATACTCCTCAGAGGTGACCTGTCTGGCATAGACTCCGACCCCGCCTTGATGGGACTGCTCCATATCTGCAAGTACAGCTCCACTCGAGCAACCTGTAAACGCCACCTCAACCTGGTCTATGATATCAGTAGGACTTGTTGGCGGGACAGATTTGTGTCCCAGAGACTCCCCCATCTGTGGAATAGACTCCCTCTCCATGTCAATCAGAGTACCTCATTATCCCTTTTTAAGCGCAATCTGGATAACTGGATGGGGAACAAAAGTACACTCCTGGGATTCCACCTGTGTCCTTGCTGGACAGGGGCTCTGGGTGCTGACTTGTCTAAACATGGGCTAAACTCTTGGCTAGGCTTATAAGGTCCTCCGCGCCAATAGCCTAGTAACCTACTATGATCTACCTGTGCAGGACCTCCACCCAAAGTCCTGCAAACTTTTACCTGCCTTTATCTGGATAGCAATGACAAGTACGAACAGTGCATGCCAAGTTATTTTGGTATGTTTCTGACCACTGAATAACTCTGGTTGATGCATTCATAAGGTGTGTTGATACTTGGAACACAGACGTAATAAACATACTGTTCTACTGATAACCTGTGATGCAAGGTCCGAGTGTCCTTTGAATCAGAAGTAAACATTTGTGTATTACATAGAAAACATGATTCTTTACAAATTGAGTACCACCTTCTTAAATGCTAACTATAATAAAAGCTTTTGATAATATGCATTTTGTTTTTTTTTTCTTGCTATCTTATTTTGTAAACCTGATACCCTGTACCAGATATTGTATCTGTCTAGAAGGTGTTGCTCTGACTTTCTAATTATCCATAACATGCCCTCTTGAAATTGCTAACTGGCTCTAGAACAGAAAATATAACAGTCATCCATCTCCATCCCTTTCCTTTCTGCAGCACCCGACTAGCAGTGTTCTACCTTGTTCTCATGGACTCTGCTGTTTATCTTCTGCCCTGTCCTTTCCCATCTCTCTCTCAGTCAGCTCACATTCCTATTGCAGTATTCTTACCACAGCCAGTGTGTTACTGTGTGTGTGTGTGTGGGGGGGGCAGAGGCCCATTTTCAGGGGAGACCCGAGGAGGAAAGCTCCAGAAATAATACAAGTAATTATGATATTTACAAAATTATTAAAGTAGAGTCACAGAAATCTAGTGCAAGTCAAAAACCATTGTGCACGGCAGTACAATGCATAGGTAAATTAAGTACAATTTCCAAAACTTGGACAGTATATAGCATAGGCCATATAACAATTAAAAGGTTTAGAAAATATTACACTGAGGGTGGCCACGGTGGTGCAGCGGATAGGGTTGCTGCCTCACAGCAAGAGGTTCTCCGGTTCAATTCTTGGTTGGGGTGCCTTCTGTGCGGAGTCTGCATGTCCTTCCTGTGGTCGCGTGGGTTTCCTCTGGGTGCTCCGGTTTCGTCCCACATCCCAAAGACATGCTGTAGGTGGATTGGACACTCTAAATTGGCCCTAGGTGTGTGTGTGCCTTCTCTGGAAGGTTGGGCGCCGGGCTGGCAACTCAACACCGTAAAACTCCACTGCCAATCATGAGCGGACAGGTGATCCTCTGTGGCGACCTCTAACCGGGAAAAGCCGAGAGAAGAAGAAAATATTACACTGAGTACAGTATGAATACAGTTGGCTAGAGCAAGTAGTAGGAAAAAGCAGACAAGATGTGAAGAGAGGAGACTAGTAAAAGCGGGGGTTTGACAAGGACATGACCAAGTCTTCAGGAGAAAAAGTATAAGGTCTTTCTTGAACAGGCATGTATGCTGAATGCTTCTTGTGTTGAGAGGGAGCACATTCCAAACATGGGCTGCAGAGTATTTGTGAAGGGTTTTACCAATGTTTTTGTTCAGTTTGTATAACTGAATTAGGTGTTCACTGGCAGTACGGAGGTGCCTAGGGGGGTTATAGAAGACGACTAAATTTGAGATGGAGGGACAGGATGCGGGTCCATATAGGATAGTGTGTGCAATATGTAACTGGAATATAACCAGCTGTTTGGAAAATTCTGGTCATTGGAGTAACTTAAGGGCAAGACAGTGGTGAGATTTGTAAGGAAGGTTGGCAGCAAATCCTGGCAATTTTGTTATACATTTGCTCTAGTTTAGTGATGTTTGAACATGAGTAAGGACAGGGGCAGCGTAAAAAAGGCAGGGTAAGGAGTAGGGCCTGAGGGAAGGTTTGGAAGAGGGTGACAAAAGTTTTTGATTACGAAAGAGAAGGCCAAGTCTCTGGTGGGTCTTTTTTATATTTGGTTGAATATAAATATCAAATTTCAATTCCTAGTCAATGATAACTCCAAGTAGTTTAGTATAGGGTTCAGGAGGATGTAGAGAGAGGTTTTGTGCTGGGCAAGTGTTTTAGGGAGGAAGAGGAGTTTTTTTTAATTTTAATATGGTTATCAGAGAGCCAGGGTGAGAGCTAGTAAATCAGGGATGTTGTGGGACAGAGGTAATGAGGGTGGGAGTCATCAGCGTAGTGTAGAGAGGTTTGTAGAAGAGTGAATATATTAAACGGGAGCGGGCCCAGAATTGATCCTTGGGGAACTCCAGTATTAACAGGGAGGAATGGAGAGAGGACAATTCGCCAGCTGCCTACCGGAGAGATAGCTAGAGAACCAGTTGATAGAGGTTGAGAAATGTAGATCTGAGTAGTTTAGTTTAGAATGAGAGACAGTATCAAAGGCCTTGAAAGATCAAGGAAAAGAGTGGAGATGAGGAGACTGTCACTGGCTTCAGCTATTAATTGGGTAAATGATAGTAATGCAGTAGAAGTGTTATGGTGGGGCCTAAAGACGTGTTTGGTAGGAGTGAGGAGACTATTATCGAGACGGTGTTTGAGTAGCTGAACATGGATACACTTTTTTCCAAGATTTTGGATTGGAGGGCAGGATAGCAATTGGTCTAAAGTTAGAAGGATCTGTAGAGTTGCCACCTTTTGTGAAGAGGGATAGAATAGAAGGATTTCCAGATGTCGGGGACCAGGGCTTCTGAGATGGAATGATTAATAAGAATAGAGATGGGTAGGCGATGGATTGTGCAGCTATTTTTAGGAAATGAGGGGGTAGTTGGTCTGCTGAGAGTGAGCAGGGTTTGTTTGTTAAGGAGAGATTTAATTGTAGTAACTTGGACTGGTTGGAAAGAGAAAGGATTGGGGAAGAGAGTTATGGGATAGTGGAGGTGTTGAGTGAGACGTACTGTTCTGTGTATGAAGTGCAAAGTTTTGAATAGTTTCTATGAAATAGTTGAGGGAGGCAGTTTCAGAAGCAGTGTTGTTAGGAAATGGGTTGGGAGTACCGAGGATACCTGGGTGGAATAGGTTGTTGATGGTGGTCCAGAATTTTATTGTGGATTTTTGTGTGGGCTACTTTGGTTAGAGGAAAAAAAGCTCTCTTGTCTTTGTCAACAAGTGTTTGTTTTAGCTAGGTTTCCGAGCTCTCTCTATGTCTGCAGTAAGAGGGGGGACTTATATTTAACCCAGGCTTTCCCGAAGAATCTCTTTTGTGCATGATTGAGTGTTTTTGTTTTGTTAGCCAGGGGGCGTAGTTGTATTTGATTCTGATTTTTTTTCTGGACGAAGCAACAGAATCAAGTGTGGCAAGGAAAATCTTATTGAAGGAATTTACTGTCCCATTGAGAGGGAGGTAATCGAGGAAGAACCAATTTATGCCAGATAGTTTGGAGTAGTGTCTGGGTCAAAGTGGGTAAGGTTCCAGCATACCCTTTAAGTAGGGTCTTTAGGTGAGTGTTGGGTGAATCTGTATTTTGTATTGTGTTTTTCCTTGCCCCATGCCCTTTTCACATCTGGACGAAGTGACCCTTCTCTTTCTGTTCTTTAGACTGTATTTAACTGCACTATGCATGCATGCAAGCACACAAACTTTTCTGTTCCCTTTTTCTTATCACTTCCTGCATAGTTCTCTGATCATCTTTCTTTCAGAAAATATGAACCACTGTTTATTTCTGCGGTATTTTTATTTTTGCATACTTCCTTTTCTTTTTCAGATATTTATGTTTTCCAACTTGCTGTAATCCCAGCCTTTGTTGCATAGTTTTTATGTTGGATGCATTATTTATTTTTTTTCCATCTTGGCTATTTGAGTCTGGGATAGACAGTTTCATTCCCCAGGTTAACAAATGAAAAACATTTCTGTTCAGATGGATTATGGTCTTTATCTTAAGAGATAATATGAACAAATAAGTAAAATTTGTAAATGTGACTAACAGCTAATCTGTCTCTGTCTCTCAGTGAAGAAGAAAGACCTGTAATAAAGCAGCATCAGTTTTTTCTTATTTAGGCATAAGGGTAACTGCTATCTGCTAAAATACAAATCAAGTAAAAAGTTGGGAATTTCATTTTGCAATTCATTGTGTGCCTTCAGGTTGCATAGCAGTAACTGTGCCACAGACAGGGAGTTCCAGTGGTTCTGTAGCACCACTAGTGATCCTGGATAGCTTTAAGACAAAACCTTGTCTGTAGCTATTCTACCCTGCTTCAAGTGATTGCACACACAAAATTCAATCCTTTAGTTCTGCCTGCACAAGCGATCATTAAAACAAAACCTTATCCTTAGCTATTCTTCTAAGAAACATGTCAGCATGTGGGAATAGTATTAGAGTAAATATCCACAATTAGCAGACCCTACTGATTGGCTGGCTGAGCATTGTGACTGCTGACAAAATGGAAAGAGAACATGAAACATTGCTTTGTAAGTTCTGCCAAACTTATTTTGTCAGAAGTAACATCATCAGATTCCACTCAATACATTTAATCTACTTCTCAAATAAAATGGTGTTTTTGCAGGGGGGCAAGTCTCCCTGCATCCCTTGCAACTTGATATCTGTCAACTCTGAGATCACACAGCATTAAGAAGGCACTTCTAAATCCCACTGTTCACTGATTTCACACTGTCTCGCATGGATGTGTCCAAGGACTTTTGTCCACCAAACTTGCACTCATACACAAACTTTTTATAGCAGATCTATCACACATGTCACATACCCACGCTGCTGCTGTTTACACGCCCATGCAACCTTCACTCATCTGATGTAATGGGTACACACACACACACACACACACACACACACACATATATATATATATATATATATATATATATATATATATATATATATCTATGACACATACACACAGCAAAAGATCTCCTGTTCAGACACGCATGCTTCCTTCAGCCAGTGTCGCGCTCACTCTTTTACTTGCTCACACACTCATTTTTTTTTCACTTTACATTTGTTTAGTGGGATGGTATGCTGATCACATCTGACCATTTGCAGGTACTACCTGGCTGAAATAATTCACAAAGAATAAAAAAAAGGAAACAAGAGGCCATACGCTTTGCAGATCAAAATACAACTGAAAGTAACAATATATAATAAAAATGATAGTGTCAATTAACAGATGTATTTCAGATTCATTTACAGTTAACATGATTATATTTTGGTTTACTTCATGGTGGATTTTGCTGTGTGGTAATGAAAGTCTGGACAGGGATGGTGAGTGCATTATAAAGTGTTGGTGGTTTAGAGAGAGGAGAGTAAGGCTAGAGGTTGAGAAACTTTTCTCTGTTGTGGCCTGCTGTGTGGCAAGCACCATTTGATTTGGTGTGGAGGATAAGTTTATTAGGTGGTTAGGGACAGATGCGCATATTTTTAGAGCAGGGATGGAGAAAGAGTGGTGGGTGCGGTATAGCCTGGATTTTGGTGGTTGGAGTGTGGGAGTGTTTTGGGAAACATCTGCCATTGTTGTGTTTGTGTGGTATAAAATCTGGCAACTAACTGTGGCAATAAGATTAGAGAGGTTTGAAGATAAAGGGAGCTTAGTAGCGGGTCTACTGTGTACTGCACTGGGAGCTGTTTGGCTTTCTTTAAGACGAGACAGTGGTGTTCCTTATCTGGCAAGTTAGTGATGAAGCGACAGATTTCAATTTCAATAGTGTGTAGTGTAGAAAAGGTTTTCTTGGAGGCTGTGGCTGTTATTGATTGTCCATATTCAAGTTGGCTACAAGGACTCCTTTGCCTATAGTTGCCCTGATTTGTTTGGATAGGTATGGTGCGAGTTTCCTGGTCCAGAAAAAAAGTGAATTAACTTTTGCTCTCAATTTTTATATATGGGTCTTTCATGTTAGATGTTGGTCTAGTCACAAACAGAGGTGGTTAAAGGAGTTGGATGTTTTCCATTGGCATGCCACAAAGGGTGGTAATATTGGGTGACACTGATTTTTTCTTTAAGTATTTGAGGGAGTTTGTCTTTTTCTAGTGGTTTCAGTTGTAGAGCAGTGGTCTCTGCATCCAAAGAGTACTACGTGATAGGGTGCCATGTGATCGGTGCTGAGAAAGAGTTGTGCAGCAGGAAGGCCACAAGGTAGTTTGATGAAAATAGTGAGGAGGTGAAGACCTACAATAAATCCCCGAGGTCCTGCCATTGAAACAGGTGTGAGCTGAGAGGAGGAGGACCCTCATTTAACTGTGAAGAATGTGTTCATCAGCTTGTCTTGGAGCCTGCTGATGGATGTGTTTACCAATGCTAATGTTTTGAAGAGAACGAAGGAAGAGGTGTCATTGGGAAGGTCAGAAGCTTTTGTGAGGTCATTCAGCAATCCAGTACTCCTTCATATGCAGTATTACACACACACACTTTTGCTGAAATGTGAGTTGATGAAACCATCTGATTCCCACTTTGACAAAGGTCTTCTTGTGTGTCTGTGTGTCTTGTGTGTGTCTGTGTGTGCATGCATGTAATATAATATGTAAAAGAGAGAGGGATGTAGATAGGTAATATGGGTACTATTTTGGGTCATGAAGTCAGTGGAAATGGAATTGACTGTTTAGCCCAGATTCTCTGAGTAGTTTCATACCTTTGGCACAGTCTCTTAACGCGAGATCCTCCAACTGCGGTATAAGCAATCTTCTCATTTTCCCCTAGTTGTGTGATCTCTGAGTTTATACCGGACATATTTTTACAAATTTGTAAGTTGCTGCTTTATGGTTGAGAGTTAGTTTGGAGCAAGTGACTATGCAGTGGGAAGCTTTAGAATACTGTCCTAATGAGCATCACCAAGTTTACAATATTTTGGTTTGGTTTATTTAGATTTAGAACCGAAAACTGTTCACAGATGCACATGATTCTAAAGATGAGCATTTAATGTCTAAAATTTATTCTCAGTCTGCAGAAAAGCAGCATGTCCATTAAATTGTTATGGATGAGCATCCTGCAGCTTACAAGTACTAATCTAGTCTGTTAACATAAGAAGTCATAGACACAAATAGCCCTGTGTACAAAATTGGTATGGACTGTTTAGTGCACCCTTCAGAAACCCATATTTTCTTCTGAGGCACTTCTTTCCCCATTATACAAGCTTCTGTATTATGTCTAATGTTCTTCATTAGATCCATCAGTCTACAATGCCTTTTTCCCATTTTTGCACATGGGGTTGGGGTGTCATGTCAACAGTGCCGATCCTTTAGAGCCAATGTTCATACTGCCAGGTGGCTAGCTGTTTCACTGTTGTTCTTCTATACCATGCACATCTATGGCCAATTTAGTGTATCCAGTCCACTAGATTTCAGGTATTGGGAATATGGGTTGAAACCAGAGCCCCCAGAGAAAACTCACTTAAACACAGAGAGGAGACATACAGACTCTGCACACAAGGCCCTTGAGATGAGAATCTAACTGAATGACCTCTTGCTGTGAGGTGACAATGCTACACACTGCGCCTGTAAGCTTGTAAAGACTGGCTGGGGCATGTGGCTTTCTTGGCAGGGTACATTCCATAAGTAAGGATTAATGTAACATGATCTATTGAACAATTCGAGAATACGGTGCAGAAATTGTATTATACCAAACTGACACATTGGAAATGAAGTCAAAATGTTAATGTTTTAAGTTTTAACGTTGAGAGGTGAGGCCGGAAAGCTCTACTTTGCCTCCCTATTGTTACATTCTCACCCTGACGTTGCACAGCTTTGGTAGTAACAACAGTCTGCCATTGAGACTATTCAGTTCCCCCTTTTCTAAGGTAGTAGAACTTTGATTTGAGAATAGACCAGGACAAGTCACATCCTCCCACATGGGAAATGGAGAGCGAGTTCTTTCCCTCTGCCCAAATGTTAATGTTTTGATTTTCCTTCTGATAATTTAGAACAGGCATTGCATTTTTCTATTGATACAGTCACTGTAATCACAACTATGCAGGTAAAAGCTGCACTCTCTCTAAAGCCAAAAACACAGCATCCATGGGACCGGACAACATCCAAGGCTGCGTTTTACACTAACTTCAGTACGAACTGGCTCCCCACTTAAGCACCATGTTCAATAATAGCCTTAAATCAGGCTTTGTGCCCACTGAATGGCGCACAGCAATGGTTATCCCACTCCACAAAGGGGGAGCCACCACGGATCCTGGGAACTATCGACCTATTAGCCTGACAAGCCTGGTCTGCAAGGCCATGGAACGTATCATCATGGAACTCCTAAACAAAGACATTGGTAACCTCCAAACTCTGGATCCCACCCAGTTCAGGTTTGTGAAAGGCAGATTATGCCTCCTGAACCTGATCGACGTCTTTGAGGCAGTCACCAAAGCCATAAATGAGGGTAAGGTGGTTCACACAGCCTATCTTGACCTCGCCAAGGCTTTCAACACCATCCCCCATTCTGGAATTGTAGCTAAAATACCTACATCACAAGATGGGTTGCCAACTGTCTCAGTGAAGGAACCCACACTGTAAATGTTGCAGACTCCAAATCTGACCTCAAAGCAGTGACAAGTGGAGTACCACAGGGTTCCGTACTGGGACCTCTCCTGTTTGGTATCTACTTCTCTGAAGTACAGGCTAACACAGAAGGCCTCTGGCTAACTAATTTCGCAGATGACTGCAAACTAGGGCCATGGTCAAGTCCCCAAATGATGTGGACATCCTACAGATGACAAAAGAGGTAACCACCTTTTATGATTTAAGATTATTGGAGAAGTATGCCAGCTCCAAGATTACACCAAGAGGGCTAAGAGTGGAGTGACTACCGGCATTTTAATTTTCTGAGGATGATGGGATCTCTTTGCCAAATGGAAGTAGATCTCTCTCCAATGTACGTTAAGCTGGCTGGGAGTGCTCATTAAACTTAATGAAAGGGCACTCGAGAGAATACGCTCCAACATTTTGGAGCTACAGAAAGCTCTTGTTAAAGAAAGCTCTGAAGCTATTTTTGAACAACACATACATGACATCAAAATAAGGGTTTCCAAAGTGGAAGCAGATGTCATTCAACGAAAAAGAAGTTTGTTAGAGATGCCAATGACTATAAGTCAGGTAAAATATTCTCTTGGCAGTACAGCTTTAAGAAGGGGCGTGGCAGGAATGGAGCGAAGAAAGGTGGTTACAGGTCTAGCGTTTCCAGAGACACTTCGGTTTCATCTGCGGATTCAGCTTCCGTGGGTAGAAAGTGCGTTTCCTTTGAAGATTTGAATGTGGAAGCAACTTCGAGTTCCAATGGTCCGAATGGTGTTATAACCACAGCGAATCAAAGCTCGACGCAGAAGAAGGAGTGAGGATGTCGTTTTCAAGGGAAGGGAAGAAGATGAAGTTGCCGAATATAATGTTGGACTTAACAAATGTGGACTTTCCAGTTCTGTATGTGATGTTGCTGACGTTCCTTTTTGTTACAAAGATTTCAGTAGAGGTGAGGATTTATCCATTATTAATTTATCAGATTTGGTCATAACTGATAACAAGTGCTTATTAAGGACACCAAATTTGTGCCGACATGTTTCCCTACCTTAGCGGATGTGATTTTAAAAGCCAGGGAATTTTGCAGAAAATTGCATTTGAAAGCTTTTTTTGCCAATAATGAAAAGGTGAAAAAGTGTGATGATGATAGTTGTAATGAATCTTTATTGGATAGTTCATTAATGAATATGTCTTTACATGAAAATTAGTTGTTTGATATTTTTGTGGACGGGAAGGATGTTGGTGATGTCCTTCAAGAATGCAACTGCAGTCCTAACATATGGGTTGTCCTGCCTCAGGCAGCCCTCGGTCGGCCGAATTCCAAAGTCTGGGTCTGGCGTCGGCCGGTGTCGCCTCCTCTCCGACGTCACAACGGCTGGAGTATAAAGGCATCGGACGACGCCATCTTCTCCAGTCTTTCTTGCCGCGCGGTGCCCGAAGCAGAAGCAGTTCGCAAGTGCCGGTCGGTCAGCTCCTGTGTTTTCAGTACCGAAGTCATCTAAAAGCTAAGTACCCCGTTGGGGAACATTTATTCTTGCCTCAGCCGATGTCAGAACAAATTGAGAAAGTTAATAATTGTTTGTCTTGTGGTAAACAAATACCTCATAAGGACTTCCATTCTCTCTGCCTTCCCTGCCTGGGCCCAGACCACGACGTCTCGGCCTGTGCTGCCTGTGCCTGCTTTAATAAGCGCACTCTCAGGCGCCGGGCAGAATTCGCCGAGGACTTCGGTGAATCTTTTGCGTATATCATGCCGTCGGAACAACCGACAACCCAATCTGCTAAAAAATGCAAGGACCGGGACCGACATCCTTGGCCCGCGTCCACCACCGATGTTTCTCCTCAACCCTCTACTAGCACTCAGGCTCCTTCGGAAGTGGTAAATCTACCGCTCCAGGCAGACGACACAGCGCTAACACGACCTTCGGTCTCAGAGACCTCTCTGGTGCCGGTTGTTGATTTTCCTCCGGAAACCGAAGTTCTGGATCTACCCGACACCATTTCTGTGGACAAGGTAATGCCTGCATGTGGGGCTGCTAGGCCTCCTGTTTCCATGTCCATCAAGGCCTTTGCACGTGCTAAGGCCGCCAGTCAGGCCAAGGCCCATCCTAAGCCTGCCCAGGCCCCTTCCTCTGATAAGCAGATCATGTCTCTGGCTGCAGATCTTATTTCCCTTATCAGGGGGTCTCAGCCTCATCCGGACAGGGGTTCTCAGCCACCTGCAGAGAAAAGGTCTAGAACTGAGCAGGCGGATGACCTCTCCTCGGATGAAGCCTCTGGGGATTCTGAGCACTCTGATACTCAAGAAGAAACCTTCCAGGCCTACGAGGACTCTGATGCTGAGGAATCTATTCCTCTGCCTCCCTCCAGAGGATTTCTCATTTGGGGAAGTTCTGCATTCCATGAGGGAACATTTTCAATGGCAGGGTCAGGAATTCTCTGACTCCAGGAAAAGGCTTCATACTTTCCTCAAGCTCCCCCAGCACAGACCTCTGGCTATCCCTCCAGTTATGGATGTTTTGGATGATGTTTTCTCTGACTCCAGTGCCAACCCTGACTCTCTTCCTCCTGCTCCTGTCAAGCCGGACAGATATTATAGGGTCCCTGACACTCACAAGCACCTTTTTAAGGCCCACTCTGTGGATCCAGAAACTATTTCACAGGGCCCCAAGGGAGTGGCTTCCTCCTCTGCCAAAACCCACTGCCAGCTGACAGAGAAGCAAGGTCCCTGGAGAGATGGGGTAAAAAAGTGTACACCTCTACTACCCTAGCCATGAGGTCTCTTAACTGCCTTTTTCACATGTTTCAGTACCAAGATTTTCTCCTGGGTGATTTACAGAAAAAAGGTAGCCTCTTCTGAGCCTATTGATAAAAAGGCATTGCAGGATCACATACATAGCACTCAGCAGGTTAATAAACATTTTCTGCAGTGTGGTTATGATGCACTGGAAGCTTCATTTAGGGCAGCTATGACTGGGGCTGTAATACGTAGACATGCTTGGTTGAAGGATCAATCTTTGCCTGACCATGTTAAAGTAAAGTTACTGGATGCACCTTTGGAGAAACAAAAGCTTTTTGGTGCTACTGCACAAGATGTATTGAAATCCATAGAGGAAAAAGCTAAGTCAGTACAGACAGTAAAGGATTTCTTTCAGGTTCAGCCACCTAGATTCAGCAGAAATTGGCCCTCAAAGAATTGGTCCTTCCCCGGCTCTGACAAGTTTCAAAGGGGAAAAAGCAGACGAGCCAGGGGTACAACACCGAGGATCTTACAGGGGCCGCCAATGGCAACCTCCAAATCAAAGAAGTGGCGCAGACAGTTCAGCTGCACCACAGGGACAATCACAATGACTTCACTTTCGTACCGCCTACAAAGGCTCAAAGAGAAGCACCTTTGGGCGGAAAATTAGCCTTATTCTCACAAAACTGGCATATCTTAACCAAAGACAATTGGATTCTGGATTTGATAAGCAAAGGCTACAGATTCCACTTCCACATTACCAATAAGACAAGGCATGCCAAACCTGCCACATCATCAAAGGGC
Source organism: Protopterus annectens (assembly GCF_019279795.1). Taxonomy (NCBI): domain Eukaryota; kingdom Metazoa; phylum Chordata; order Ceratodontiformes; family Protopteridae; genus Protopterus; species Protopterus annectens. The sequence continues at coordinate 903,841,282 of NC_056727.1, read as the reverse complement.
AGAGGCACTCTCTCAAGTTTCCAAGCTATTAAGTATAAAAGCAATAGAAAGAGTTCCTCCTCAGGAGCAAGGCCAGGGATTTTATTCAAGACTGTTCCTTGTTCCAAGAAAAGAAAACAAATGGAGGCCCATACTGGACTTGTCAAATCTAAACACTTTCCTCATTGTGCCAAAGTTCAAAATGCTGTCGTTGCAGCAGCTTCTTCCCATGCTGGGCAAGGGGTCTTGGCTGGTCACTCTGGACCTCAAGGAGGCATACCTGCATGTCCCAATCGGACAAAGCTGCAGAAGATACCTCAGATTTCTTGCAGGAACAGAGCATTATCAATTCTCAGCATTGCCGTTTGGCTTGTCTACTGCACCCGGAGTGTTCACGAAATGCCTGGCATCAGTAGTGGCACACTGCAGACAGCAGGGGATTCAAATATACCCCTACTTGGACGACTGCCTCATACAAGCAGACAACAAACAAACCTTAAAAGGGAATTTGGACTATGTCATGCATCTACTGCAGGCCTTGGGATACACAGTCAACATTCAAAAGTCAAAATTACTACCATCCCAACAGATTACATTCCTAGGAGCCAAACTGGACACGGAAACACAAATGGCCTACCTCACAGAGGAAAAAACGCAGCATTTACCAGAATACTTCAAAGGCCTAGCAAGGCTTTCCCAGCTGACTGCAAGGAAAATCCTGCAGGCCCTGGATTTCATGGCATCTTGTATTCTTCTGATACCTTTGGCAAGACTTCATATGAGAAAGCTGCAATGGTATTTAAAAAACTTATGGTCTCAACACAGCAACAGCCTAGAGGACATAATCCCACTTATTCCATGCCTGCAGAAGGAATTTCTATGGTGGGCTCAAGCCAGTCAACTAAACAAAGGCATATCTTTCAACAGACCTCAAGCAGGCCAAATGATCACAACAGACGCCTCAGACCATGGATGGGGGGCGCACATGGAGGGCAGATGCATTCAAGGTCTTTGGACGCCAAAGGAAAGACATCTGCACATAAACCAAAAGGAGATGTTGGCAGTGATACATGCCATTGAGACTTTCGAAAAATCACTACAAGAAGGACATTTGCTAATAAGGACAGACAACACCCTGTCATGTGGTACATAAACAAGCAGGGAGGCACTCATTCTTATCCCCTCTGCAGACTAACAATGCTTCTCTGGGAAAAATCCCTGAGCCTGAAGATACACTTACAATCCAACTTTGTACCAGGCAAGGACAATGTACTGGCGGACAATATGAGCAGAAACGTCATGGATCCACACGAATGGATGTTGCCCCCTCACATTTTCTCTCAACTGACAAGGACATGGGGAATACCGGACGTAGATCTTTTTGCTTCCCACCTAAATCATCACCTGGAAAAGTTCTGCACAAGGACTCGTCACCCTCTAGCTTGGAAAACGGATGCTCTCTCCTTCAGCTGGAATTCTCTAAAAATGTATGCATTCCCCCCTCTGCCTCTGCTGACCAAGGTGATACTGAAAATAAAGGCAGAACAACCAACAGGCATCTTGATAGCGCCAGCCTGGCCAAGGCAACATTGGTACCCACTGGTATTGACCATAACTCGAACCAAACCATGGCCTCTGACCCTATGGCCCCTGCTCCTAACGCAACACAATTACAGGACTGTACATCAAGACCTGAAAACTTTGCATCTGACAGCCTGGAGACTTCCATGACTTCAACACCTAACTCTCTTTCCAAATCTGTTCAAGAGATCTTGCTGGAAGCACGCAGACCTTCCACCAGAAAAACCTATTCAGCCAAGTGGAAAAGATTCAGCATCTGGAATGCCAAAAAGGGTCAGGACACAGAACTACTAAGTATTCCTAAGATACTGGAATACTTGGCAGAACTGTTTCATACTGGGCTATCATACTCCTCAATAAAGATTCATGCCTCAGCAATCTCAGCAAAATACAACTGTGACCCTCCAGTGTTTTCGCATCCTCTGCTAAGACAGTTTTTAAGAGGAATAAAGAATATCAAACCGCCAGAAAACAGCCAGTACCTGCATGGGACCTCAACTACGTGTTGGAAAAACTAACTCTTCCTCCCTTTGAGCCAGCAGCATCCTCAGAAATGCAATTTCTTTCATGGAAGACGGCCTTCTTATTGGCAGTCACTTCTGCAAGAAGAGTTTCGGAGATACAGGCACTCATGGCAGTGCCCCCCTTCCTCATTTTTCATCAAGACAGAGTCTCTCTAAGAACAAATCCTACATTCATGCCAAAAGTTATTTCCAGGGTGTCTCTAAATCAAGCTATTCATCTGCCTACATTCTTCCCCAATCCTCAAAATCGGGGGGAAAAACTACTGCATACTTTGGACATACACAGACAACTACACTACTACTTGGACAGAACTAAGGCCACCAGAAAGTCTGACCATCTGTTTGTAGCCTATGCTGCTGGAGTACAGGGAAAGGCAATCTCCAAACAAACAATTTCAAAATGGATTGGACACTGCATCAGATTCTGTTACTCTTTCCATGGAAAAGGTGTGCCAGCCAATATTAGGCCACACTCCACCAGAGCTGTAGCCACATCCACAGCTTTCCTAAGAGGAGTGGCAACAAAGGACATTTTAGAGGCTGCTACATGGAGCTCCGTGCATACATTTACCAAGCACTACCACCTGCCATTATACTCCAGATCCCGAGCAGGCTTTGCTTCGGCGGTCCTGCAGGGGATTATAGCTACACCATCCTTATCATAGTTCCTTCCACCCCCAGCTTGGCTATGGTATTCAACCCATATGTTATGACTGCAGTTGCATTCTTGAAGGATGTAGTACAGTTTTGTACCTACCATAAATGTAGATGTCCGATAGATATGCAACTGCAGTCGGATTTTCCCACCCTTCTACCCCTCTGTATCCTTCTTTTTGGGTCACTACCCCTCTTCCCTTCAGCTGGGGGTATCTCCTATGGTGTATCTGTTTATTACTGTTGTGCATGCTTGGGATTATTTTTTATCCATTTACAAAATTTAGCCTTCCTAAGTGGGCACCTGACATCTAGGGCAAGAAACACTGAAGAAGATGGCGTCAGCCGATGCCTTTATACTCCAGCCGTTGTGACGTCGGAGAGGAGGCGACACCGGCCGACGCCGGACCCAGACTTTGGAATTCGGCCGACCGAGGGCTGCCTGAGGCAGGACAACCCATATGTTATGACTGCAGTTGCATATCTATCGGACATCTACATTTATGGTAGGTACAAAACTGTACTTTTCTTTGCCTGGTTTTGAATTTTACACAGGTTATGGAAAGTTTGATGTACCCAAAGTTCCTTTCATTAGTGATTTTGTTCCACCAAAAATCAATGTTGGCATCAACGTTTTTGAAAGAACCTTGCATAAACAAAATGAGAGTGAATTCAAAAAATTCAGGCAGAGTAAAAAATCTTTCAATTTAAATAAAGATGAATGGTTGGCCCTGAGTGAATTAAGGGGGCGGACTGACAAATATGTATTTAATCAATCCGACAAAGGTGGTAATTGGGTTATTTTATGCAGAGAGAAATATAATTCTATAGCTTTGAGTTTATTGTCGGATGAAAATACTTATGCACGTTTGAATTTCAACCCCACTAAGGAATTCAATTGTGCTTTATTGGATTTATTAGAAAGGGGTGAACGTTTGGGTTTTTTTACAGTAGCAGATATTAAAAAGTTGCATATTAAAAACCCTAAGGATGCAAGATTTTTTATCATTCCAAAAGTGCATAAGGATTTGAGGAATCCACCTGGGTGCCCCATTGTATCGGGTAGGGATGCTTATCTACAGAATGTAGGCATTTTTTTGGATTCAGTGTTGAAAAATTGTCTTTCCAGGATGCCCTCACATGTGAAGAATACAAGAGAAGTTAGCAATCATGTAGGGGGATTTCTCTGGGAAGACAATTTTTATTGGGCCAGTATTGATGTAAAATCACTTTATACTAGTATTAGTATACATTGGGGACTTGAAGCGGTCAACAAGATGTTAGGGGAAGGACCACGCACTTTTTATGTTATCAGTTTGTTAGAATTTTGTTTAACACATAATTGTTTTGAATTTGATAGAAGTTATTTTCTTCAAAAAAAGAGGGTACAGCCATGGGTGCCCCTTATGCTCCCTCATATGCCATCCTTTTTATGGCTCATTTTGAGAATTTATTTATCTATTCCAATGATTTTTTTCAAAGTAAGGTGGTCAAGTACAAAATATTTATTTATCTTTTGTTTTTGTGTAGGGGTGACCCCAGTGACTTTGATAGGTTTATGTCTTAGTTAAGAATTAATCCATGTGGGTTGGATTTCACCTGTATTGTTGGTGAAAGTAAGATTCAATTTCTGGACGTAGAATTTTATGTAGGGTTAGATAAAAGGATACAATATAGACCCTTTCATAAAGTGACAGCGGCCAACAATTTCTTACATGCCTCTAGCATGCATAGTTTTCATCTTATAAATTCTTTGCCAGTAGGTGAATTTAAACACATTGCTGCAAATACAACAGAAAAGGACATGATTGAAACAGAATTGATGTAAAACTTGGTGCTAGAGGCTATTCGAAAAATACGGTAGCGATGGCTAGAAATAAGGTGGAACATGAGTTAGGATTGACGAGGCTCGTGAAGAAGGCCTTTAGCAGAGTAAGAATTAGTGACATTGAGGGTATGGAGGGGCACGATAGCTATGCAACAAAGGATGCAAATGAGGATAACATATTGTTTGTGAGTAGGTTTTCTGATTTTTCTAATGCATTAAGGAGGTTGATGACATCACTTTGGCCCATTGTTAGCAGGGATGATAGGTGGGTAGTTTATTTCTTAACAGGGTGACTTTTTCTTATGGAAGATTTCCGAATTTGAAGGAATTATTAAGCAACAAAGGCAAAAAGGTGGAACGCAGGCGTGTATGGTTGTGGAAGATGCAAGGTATGCGCTAGGATTAGGAATTTGGATGGCATGAAAATCCATAAGGTTGGATATAATGTCATTGATCATTTTGATTGCAATTCCTTTGGTGTAGTGTACATACTGGGGTGCAATTGTGCACCCCAGAAATGGTACATTGGACAAACCAAACAGAAGGTCAAGCTAAGAATCCTTGAACATTTGGGTGACATGAGGAACTGTAGGTTAGAGTCCCGTGGCCAACCATTTTTACGAGCAGCATGGGGGAATGGAAGACAAGTTAATTTTCAGTGTTTTGGGCAGACCCAGGGGGGCAGGTCGCAATAACATCGATTTTCTCAAAAGGTTATTGGATATGGAATCAAGATTTATTATAAACTTTAATACTCTACATCCAAATGGTTTGAATTTGGAAATATAAAATGTTTAGATAATAAATTTACTTATAATTAGTGATAGGTGTGTGTATGTGTGCATGTGTGCATGTGTGCATGTGTGCATGTGTGCATGTGTGTATGTGTGCATGTGTGCATGTGTGCATGTGTGTATGTATATATGTATATATATATATATAGGTAGAGTTTTATATGAGATATACAACTATGACTATTCACACAAACACTATTATTTATAATACAATGTAATAGACAAGCAGGGTTTGAAAATTTAATGCAATTGTATCTTTAAATAACAAGTTTTGATAATTGATTAATTGTGTGATTAAGCATGCAAAGTGGTGATGATATAAAATAGACTGATTTTTGTATGAAAAGTATTCCATGAGAAGGCGAAGGCCGATGTACCAGAATCGAAGTCAATAAAGAACATATTTTTCCAGTCTGGCTGCTATTTTCGTGTACTGTATTGGTTTTGTTTTTTTGATATTCAGGATTCGCAATTTAGTGTGTTTGGGACATTCTACAGAAGGGCCTCGCTGAGACAGATGCCTGGTATCAGAGCCATGGCCTCAAGCTCAATGCCAAAAAGTGCAGTGTCCTCCCCTTTGGTAAAAACTCTGTACCCATGAACTACCACATAGGCAGCAATCTACTTAACACTGAATGTGTGATAAGAGACCTTTGGGACCCAGGTGGACAGTAGTCTCTTCTTTGATAGTCACATCGCCATAGTAGTCAGGAAGTCCTTCTACGTGGCACACCTCATCATAAAAGGGTTCTCATCCAGGAAAAAAAGAGGTCATTGTTCTCCTCTACTCGACACTCATTAGACCCATTATAGAGTAGAACACCCCTTTTTGAATGTACCTCACAAGACATCTGCAGCAGCTGGAGAGGCCACAGAAGTACCTCACAAAGAGGATTACTGACCGCCTCAAAAAACTTCAGCTTTACTCTGTAGCATTTCGCCTACTCAGAGGTGATCTCTGCCTAAGCTATGTCAAACCCAGAG